>NC_060884.1:34237472-34247472 GCF_014805685.1 Silurus meridionalis | reverse complement strand
TCACTGCTCATCACCTGTCCAATACAGTCCCAACAGTGAAGCATGGTGGTGGCAGCATCATGCTGTGGGGGTGTTTTTCAGCTGCAGGGACGGGACGACTGGTTGCAATCGAGGGAAAGATGAATGCAGCCAAGTACAGATATCCTGGACGAAAACCTTCTCCAGAGTGCTCTGGACCTCAGACTGGGCCGAAGGTTTACCTTCCAACAAGACAATGACCCTGAGCACACAGCTAAAATAACGAAGGAGTGGCTTCACAACAACTCAATTGAGCATCTCTGGAGAGACCTAAAAATGGCTGTCCACCAACCTTTACCATCCAACCTGACAGAACTGGAGAGGATCTGCAAGGAGGAAAGGCAGAGGATCCCCAAATCCAGGAGTGAAAAACTTGTTGCATCTTTCCCAAAAAGACTCCTGGCTGTATTAGATCAAAAGGGTGCATCTACTAAATACTAAGCAAATCAGAGTTAATGTGCATACCTGTGCTACTATCAGGGCTTCAGTTATAGAGAATTAATCAACACCTGACGACCAATCAGAGTCCAGATCTCAGCAGCATTGCCGTGTGCTGTTTATAGAAACAAATTACCATTTTATAATACGCAATAGTGTAAAAGGTTTGTGGACACCTCACCATAAGATTGCTTTGTGCATCCCACTCCACATTTACTCTCCAATTGCCGTTATAATGAGCTCCACTTTTCTGAAAAGGTGTTCCACTAAATTTTGTGGAGATTCATTCAGCTACACGGGTGTTAGTAAAGTCAGGTCCTGATGTAGGTGTAGGTCCATGTTCTATAGCAGGAGATCTTCTACACACATCCAACCCATGGAAAGCAGATCTTCATGGAGCTGGCTTTGGGCACAGGAGCATTGTCATGCTGGAACATGTTTGGGTCTCGTAGTTCAAGTGAAGTTCATGCATCCGAAGACGTCCGATACAGTTGTGTGCCTTTGACTTTGTGCTAATAATTTGGGAAAGAAACACATATGGCTGGAAGACTGTCCCAATACTGGCCACAGAAGATGTCTATATCAATCACATGGTGAGTTTTTTAATACTGGCCCTTTATTTTTGTGTTTAATGTGGGGAAAAAGCAGAGATGCAACCTGGAACAGGAAGAGCAAACCGTTTAGTTGTTTAGTCTTCGGAGCTTGAAGCACATGGCCCGAGAACGAGAGAGACATTTAAAATAGAAGAAAAAATAGGGAGACAGCTGAGCTGCATTACTCCGTCAGAAGTGCTGTAGAAGTCTGTGTCTAATTCTGGACAATCTCCTTTTACTTAACAAACACTGTGGAGGTTCACACAGAACTCTACAGCACACACACATAAACCAAATCAAGCCTCCATCGACAACAGCACGGGAATGGGCTGTGCGGAGACTTCGTCTTCTTAACATTTAATTAACACGTCTCCAATAGAAGCGCTTCGTAACAGTCTGAGATCAACTTTGTCTGATTTTCAGACGTCTTTACCTTCATGCTTTAAACTCTGCAGTGTTTTTTTTGTATTAGGAAAAAAAAAAAACGACTACTGCACCTTTACTATCAATGCATATGATGTATAGGCTGTTAATCAGTTCAAATATTTAATTGCGATTAATCGCATGATTGTCATGAGGAAACTTATGATTAATTGCAACTTAATTGCACATTTGTATCTGTTCTAAATTTCACTTCATTAGAAGTGTAGATATTCATGTTTTAAAAGACTCTGGTAAAAGTTGAAGTTCTGACTGCACTTTTTTATTCAAGTTAAAGAAAAAGTAGTTTGGGTTTTGACATGTACTTAAGTAAAAAGTAGCCATTACTACTAACTGTTTTAGTGTCACGCTGGTAACTGGAGGTCACGTATTATTATTTTTATGGCTGTTAATATAATTTATAATAATTGTAATAAAATTTTAATATTTAAACATGATTATTCGTATGATTGTCATAAGTTAACTCAAAATTAATCGCAACCTAATCACATATTTTTATCCATTCTAAATATCTTAAAATAATACTTTTCTCATGTTTAATTCTCTAATCAACATGAACATGGACATAATATTGATGCTTTAAACAAATGTATGTTTATTATTAGTGAAGACAAACTTAACATGGAGCATAAAGACTAAATATTCATGTAAATGTTTTAAAGTAATTCTGGTGTTTTATATTAATCAAATCATCAGGACACCAAACAGAACTTTTGCTATGTTTCCACACGGACGTTTAATTAGGTGATACCGGAGAAACTGTACCTCTTCTAACTTTCATACAGATTACAGAATCTAAGAATGTTTGTGAATTTGTTTATTTAAGTCAAGTCAAGTCAAGTCAAGTTTATTTCTATAGCGCTTTTCACAACAGACATTGTCTCAAAGCAGCTTTACACAAATCAACAGTGATGGTGAATGGTGTGAATTTGTCCCTGATGAGCAGCCGTGGCGACTGTGGCAAGGAAAAACTCCCTTAGATGTTATGAGGAAGAAACCTTGAGAGGAACCAGACTCAAAAAGGGAACCCATCCTCATCTGGGTGACATCAAGAGTTTGATCATAAATCTTTCAACAATAAAGAACACTGGAGAGTGAGAACTAACATGATTACTGGAGTATTAGATTATAAGTGATGTTCTTTCTGCAGGCTTATACAGTCTATATGGTTAGTAGCTCCGAGTTTTATGAGCTCAGCATTTGTGATCACCACAGATCCAGCATCAGCTTCTCCATGCCAGAGCCTTTAAACACTCCAGGAGGTCCAATGTCAAAACTCCACACATGTAGCGGGATCCAAATGGCACTGGTACGTCTCTAGATGGTTCGGGATGTTTGTGAGTTCGGCATCTACTTCTTCAAAGGTCCGTAATCATCATTTAAAAGAATACATTTAGAGCTTAAAACGGTGCAGTGAGAAGAAAAAATATTGACATTTTACCAAATAGATTAAAACTAAAGTAACGATTCTGGTGTAAAAATGTAAGAAGAAGAAGAAAGTATTTTTATAACTATTTTTGTAAAAAAATGTATTAAGTAAAAGATTAATATTGAAGTAAAATACTGATACCATATAAATCTACTTAAGTACAATAACAAAGTATTTGTACTTCATTACTTCCATCCTCTGGTTCACAGGAACGGTTTTAATTGCCGGATGTGGTGCATCATGGTGGAGTTTGGTGCTGATTTGAGACTCGACTCATCAGTTAAACAAATGTTAAGCGATTAAAACCTATTTTTTGGTGGAGTTTATTATTATTTTATTTTATGTCCAAGTAAAGAAAGTAGGTTGTGAATAAATGTTTGTTTCGTTGAAGGTTTTAATTTGGCCTCTTTTATATTTATTTATTTATATTTTTAATATAAATAGTCAACCTGAATTGAATTGCACGTTAATAAAATTTGTGCTTTTAAAATGAATTTGACAGCCCTAATATATATATATATATATATATATATATATATATATATATATATATATATATATATATATATATATATATATTTACCTACACATACACACCTCGTCTTCTTCACCTTTAGTGAATATGAGGAGCACATCTCCTTTAGTGAAGAGTAGAATAACGCCCGCTTCTGACTCCTGGGTCTCCATTGCAGCAACCTGAAAAACAACAAAATTAAAAACACCTTAGTTTTGTTGAGATCAGAGCTCATCATCGGTTACCCATGACAACATGGCTAAGTTCATCTGCTTGATATAGATATTAATTTCCAGATCGTTAATTGAGATTCATGAAATGATAAAGAAAAATTATCTGGCATCCCTCAGGGCTCACTCCTAGGCCTGATATTGTTCTTATTCTTATATAGACGCACAGATAACAAACACGAGTTTAAATAGATTTAGAAATGAAAAGTGTGCTATGTGGAGGGTCATGTAAGTATAAGTGTGTGTGTGTGTGTGTGTGTGTGTGTGTGTGTGTGTGTGTGTGTGTGTGTGTGTGAGGTCCATCAGCACTGAGACCTCCTCTGAGCACCAACTGCATTTCAGCTCACACCAGCACAAGCCCAGCAGGAGACCGGTTTAAAACACACACAGTATACATCTGTTACCTTGTCCCTGTCATCTCCATCTGACATCTACCCCCAGCCCCAATATCTATCTACCCCACAGACTCAATCTCTATCTACCCCCAGCCTCAATCTCTATCTACCCCCGGCCTCAATCTCTATCTACCCCCGGCCTCAATCTCTATCTACCCCCAGCCTCAATCTCTATCTACCCCACAGCCTCAATCTCTATCTACCCCCAGGCTCAATCTCTATCTACCCCCAGGCTCAATCTCTATCTACCCCCAGCCTCAATCTCTATCTACCACCCAGCCTCAATCTCTATCTATCCCACAGCCTCAATCTCTATCTACCCCACAGCCTCAATATCTATCTACCCCCAGCCTCAATCTCTATCTACCCCACAGCCTCAATCTCTATCTACCCCACAGCCTCAATCTCTATCTACCCCCAGCCTCAATCTCTATCTACCCCACAGCCTCAATTTCTATCTACCCCACAGCCTCAATTTCTATCTACCCCCAGCCTCAATTTCTATCTACCCCAGACTCAATTTTATCTACCCCACAGCCTCAATCTCTATCTACCCCAGCCTCAATCTCTATCTAACCCCCAGCCTCAATTTCATTCTCCCCCCAGCCTTAATCTCTATATACCCCACAGCCTCAATATTTATTACCAGACTTTTCCATTCATATTTGTTTTTTCCACACAAACCTGGAGACCCAATATTGTGTAGGACGTCTTTGGACTCATCACATCTCACCTTCATCGGTACATGACTTTACTAACACCCTGGTACCTAAATGAATCTCCACAACATCTAGTGATAATCATTTTCCAAGAAGAGTGGAGCTCATTGTAAGAGCGAATGGAGAATAAAAGTGGAATGAGATGTTCAAAAAGAGGCACATAGCAACCTTATGGTCATGTGTCCACAAACTTTCATTTTCATATGCAAACTTTGAGAATCAATACATTTTTAACAGAAGTCATAGTATTTTGAAAGAACTTACAGCTTTAATCTCCTTGTACCTGCTTGGAAACAAGTGAAAGACAAATGAAAAAACATTCAAATGTTCTAAAATAAGAAATTTCATCAGAAATGATCTCTGTAAGATTCCGGGTTGGTCACATGACCTAGCATGGATTACAGTGCAGGCTGTGTTTGTAGAAGCTGAAGCCTCTGTTATAAACATGAGGATGGAACATCTGAGGAAACATTCAGCGCTGAGAGGAGGATGGTGCAGAAGGTTCGAGGTGTTTGTTTAATTGTTTTAATAGAGTGTCTCTTTATAGCTGGATTTACATTCCACCATCGCTTCTTCTAAACACACGGCGAGAAAAACACTGTCCAGGAGCTGCAGGGAAGCAGCACGAGTTTTCTCCTGATCCCTGAGAACCTCAAATACACTTACTACAAAACACACCCTCTTCCCATAATGCATCCTGGTGAAATCACTTTCCTAAATAAGCCACCAGCTACTATTGATCCATGGTCCATTTCTGATGTTTATTGTAGGAGCTTTGGGTGGTCTTCAGGCTTCAGCATGGGCTCTCTGACTGCTCCACAGCTCCACACGCAGCAGTCTGTGATGTACTGTGTGTTCTGATTTCTTTAGCATGAACTTTCTCAGCAGTTTGGTCCAGACCATGACATCCATCACCCTGTCTATGGTTCAATGATAATCATTTCTTGGAGCACTTTGGGTTGATAAAGTTCCTCAGACCAGGATGAACCCAACACCACCTGCTGTTTTGGAAAAGCTCTTGAAATGGAACTCACCTTGACAGAAAGTGTGAATCCTGAAACTAAAATCTGGGTAGAACATCCACACCTAACAGCTCATATCATGGCAAGACTGGGTCTGGATCAGTACAGTAGTTGGACTGTTACCAGGTTGGGTAGAATTCCCCATCGTCCAGAAAGACTGAACTTGTGAGTAAGAAAAGCAAGAAAGAGAAATAAATATAAAAAATGATCAAAGTAAGATGGTCGAGATGAATAATCCCTCCAGCAGAGTCAGAGGGTTCAGCTAGCCTTTCCATCAGTGTAGGAAAAAAGATTGTCGACAGGGGGCGCTCTTGGTTTCATGTATGAAATGTACACATCATTTTAATGAGCTTATGCAATCACAGTGTGGTCCAGAGTTGCATTCAATACTCACCACTTCTTCTTCTATTGATGATGGACTTTTCCAGCACATACCAAGGATTCTTAATGGGGTTAAGTTTGTGTACTCTGTGATGGCCAATGCATGTGTGACGATGATTCTCATGCTCCTTGAACCATTCTTTTACCATTTGAGCATGTGCCATGTGCCATCGATGAAAAATTCCTGGTCATTCATTATATTCTTTATAATTGGTGCAACCCCAGATCATCACACCGCCCCCACAGGCTGAAACAGTAGACATTAGACATGATGATCACTTCATCCGCCTCTTTTCTTAAATTAAAACAGAGCAAATCTGGGCTCATCAGACCACATGACCTTTTTCTATTGATCCAGAGTGCAATCTTTATGCTCCTTAGCAAACTGGTTGAGGTGGAAGATCTTGAGTGACCTGCTATAGAGCTCTAACCCTATTGAACATGTTGGGAATGAATTAGAATGCCAACTGCACCCCAGGTCTCCTCACCTCTCCTACATCAGTACCATGAAAGCCTTTTTCATTTGATTCGCCTCACTGATAAGTGGTTTTCTTTATGTTTTGTGCATGAGTGAGAAAATGCTCTGAATTGGATTTGATCAAATTAATTTGATTTTCAATTCACGCTCATTCGTTTCTTCTGACTATGTTTCTTCCTCAAAGGTGATGGTCACAAACCTTCCAGAATGTAATAATCCTAACTCTAACCCTTGATGTAGGCCAATATATTGACCCTTCTTCTGACATGGTTGTGTGAGAAATGAGAAGCTCCTCACTACATCAGTTAGGAATAAATTAGTTGTTGCAGATGAAACATGTTCGTAACTGCATGGAGCTCTTCTGTATCTGAACTCCCTTCATAGTTAAATCCAGGTGGTGATGATTTTGGCCAGTGTATATACAAGAAGAGAAAAATAAAGCTACGCTATGGCATGTTTTCTCTAGAAGCTTCACAACAGAACATTTTTCTGTCATTTTGGTTGTCAGCATTAAACATTTTGAATCTACATGTAAAAAAGGTTTGTACATAAATATTATTTTAATGTAGAGGGGGAAAAAAGCTTTTTAATGAAAAAAAATCACTAATAAAACCATGACAAAAATACGAGAATGATAATATTAATAATTAATATTAATAATAATAATAATAATAAAATGGGTAAAATGTTCTTACAAATGTATAAACTTTCTTTCGGCTTCTCCCGTTAGGGGGCGCCACAGCGGATCATCCGCATGTTTGATTTGGCACACGTTTTTATGCTGGATGCCCTTCCTAACGCAACCCTCCCCAATTTATCCAGGCTTGGGACCGGCACTAAGAGTGGCTGGGGTTGGTTCTCTGACCGGGGATAGAACCCGGGCCACGGCGGTGAGAGCGCCGCATCCTAATCACTAGACCACCAGGGACCCTGTTCTTACAAATGTACAGTCATTAAATAAATAACAATAAACAGATTATTATAGACAGGAAATCTTTATTGAATATATAGTAAGTAAAGCTATAGCTGTACATATTTAAAAAAAAAATGTGTATAAAATGTTCAGAACGTTTCACAGTTTTTGTATTCTCTATTTGAATTTCACTTTTTTGAGAGCGAGAGAAAGAGAGAAAGAGAAAGGGAGAGAGAGAGAGAGAGAGAGAGAGAGAGAGAGAGAGAGTGTTTAGGAAAAAAGTAAAAAAAAAAAGAAAAAAAATCAAAAACCTTTTAGAAATAGAAGCGATTGCACTTTAAACACTGAAATTATGTCATCACCTGTAACAATGTTTTGAAAATACTGAATTGATGGTCAGAACACACACACACACACACACACACACACACACACAGAATTGAAAGCAGGTCCGTGTCCTCCGAGTGCCAGAATTCTTTCTCTCAGATCAGTCGAGTCGCCGAATCAGCGTCTCCGTGACGATGCCTGAAAGAAGCGTCAGGTCTTTATACTGGATCCAGTCCTGTTCTCTGATCGCCCATACGGTACCATCCGGCTACACACACACACACACACACACACACACACACACACACACACACACACACAAACAAAAAAATACAATTTCATGTAACCAATAATAATAATAATACAGACAGTTATAGATTTTCACTTGTATATATTAATAATATATTAATAACATTGTTAATAAATTGTTACATGTGCAATCACTTATTTTAGTTGAAAAGTAGCGACTTTATACCATCTGATTTCACTTAATATATAACAGTGTGTATTTATTTACTAATTTTTTACTTTAATCTTTATTATAATCTTTTACTGTGAGCAACTAAACAGATCCCCCATGGGATCAATAAAGTATTCTGATTAAATCACAGACTTCAGGAAGATCCATAATACATCCCGAGTGTGAGAAACATCTGGAGCTCGCCGATTTCAGACCGTCACGGGGCGGAGTAAAGAGGGTACAGAACACACCTGCATACACCTGCTAAATCTGAGCTCAATCCAGGGCTTTTCAACCTGCAGGAGAAACTCAGCGTTGCCTGTTTTTCTCCATTCTACAGAAGAATTCTGGTATTTCTTTCTCAACACTACATCACAGATCTCACACATGTCCTGCACTAGCAGGGTTTCCTCCTGAAAACATCTAATACACCCTTCAAAGCTGCTAGAAATCATTCATTCACACACACACACACTCACTGCATCCATCACTTATTCACACACACGCACACACGCACACACTCACACACACACACTGCATCCCTCACTTATTCACACACTCACACACACTGCATACCTAACTTATTCACACACGCACACACACACACACACACACACACACACACACTGCATACCTCACTTATTCACACTCACACACACTGCAGCCCTCACTTATTCACACACACACACTGCATCCCTCACTTATTCACACACTCACTCACTGCATCCCTCACTTATTCACACACTCACTCACTGCATCCTCACTTATTCACACTGCATCCCTCACTTATTCACACACACACACACACACACACACACACACACACACACACACACACACACACACACTGCATCCCTTACTTATTCACACTGCATCCCTCACTTATTCACACACACACACACACACACTCATTTACACACACACACACACACACACACACACACACACTGCATCCCTTACTTATTTACACACACACACACACACACACACACACACACACACACACACACACACACTGACCTTGTCTTCTTCTTCATCAGTGAATATGAGGAGCACGTCTCCCTCAGTGAAGAGCAGAAGCATACCCTCATCTGAATCCTGGGTCTCCAAAGCAACAGCCTGAAAAACAAAAAGCTTTTGGTTTCTGTTGAAATGAAGATCAGATCTCATAGGGCGGAGATCAGATCTCATCAGCGCAGAGATCAGATCTCATCAGCGCGGAGATCAGATCTCATCAGCGCAGAGATCAGATCTCATCAGCGCGGAGATCAGATCTCATCAGCACGGAGATCAGACTGTTTACAGCTACAATAACAGAAGCAGGAACAAGAACTTTATACATAACAATAAATGGATAAAAATTACAACAAAACCTTCTGCGAACATTTTTCAAAATCGTCATTAATTATCTGTCATGTTGTATAAAGATGAACGTGCTGATAAACAAGTTATTAAATTTACTCTGTAGCTCGTGTTTAATCTGTAACTGGGGTTTAAACTGAATATTCTGAGATTATATTCTAGGTCTTGACCTTGTAGAGGAATCCTGGAGGTCCTGAACTGTCCGCTTGCTGCCTCATGACCTCCTGTTCACTCTTTAACCCTTCGCTCTCTTCCCGTTCTCCCCCTCTTCCATCTTCAT
>NC_060884.1:34219972-34232472 GCF_014805685.1 Silurus meridionalis | reverse complement strand
GGGAGTAGAGTGAGAGCAGTGTGGTAAAGATAGTAGAGTGGAGGGAGTAGAGTGAGGGGAGTATGGTGAGGGGAGTAGACTGAAGGGAGTATGGTGAGGGGAGTAGAGTGAGGGTAGTAGAGTGATGGGAGTAGAGTAATAGCAGTGTGGTGAGGGTAGTAGAGTGGAGGGAGTAGAGTGAGGGTACCACAGATACCACAGCTTCCGCTCGGATCTCAGCATGCTTGTCAGACATATCTTTATGGATGAGGGCTCACCAACTTAAACTCAACCCCAGCAAAACAGAACTGCTGGTCATCCCAGGTGATTCATCTCCAGGTCAAGATCTACAAATAACACTTCATGACTCTCTGCTCTCCCCTTCAGCCACTGCTCGTAACCTTGGGGTAACTATGGACAATGAACTGTCTTTTTTCCCCACATGTCGCTAATGTTGCTCGTTCTTGTCGATTTCTTCTCTATAACATCCGAAGGATTCGACCATTTCTGTCCATACAGGCTGCCCAGTTGCTTGTTCAGTCTCTTGTCATTTCAAGACTGGACTACTGCAACTCTCTGCTGGCAGGTCTTCCCCTGAACGCTATTCGTCCACTGCAAATGATCCAAAACGCAGCTGCACGACTTGTGTTCAATCAGCCCAAGTTTTCCCACACCACCCCACTGCTGCGCCCCTTCACTGGCTTCCAGTAGCTGCACGTATCAGATTCAAAACACTGATGCTTGCCTACAAGGCCAAAATGGACCAGCACCATCTTACCTCAGTGACCTCATCACATCTCGCACTGCACCACGCTGTCTGAGATCCTCCAGCACTGCTCGACTGGTACCACCTTCTCTCAGAATGAGAGGTAAGTACAATTCAAGGCTCTTCTCTGTTCTGGCACCGAGGTGGTGGAATGAACTTCCCCTAGATGTCCATACAGCAGAGTCCCTGATTTTCTTTAAGCGACGACTGAAGACCTACCTCTTCCTGAAATACCTAAATTAGCACTTTCCAAGTTTGTAGAATTCGAGTTATATTTATATTGAGTTTGTATTCTTGCGTACCAGTGTAGATTTATTCACTACTAGAGATTTAAAGCACGTTTGTACGTCGCTCTGGATAAGGGCGTCTGCTAAATGCCGCAAATGTAAATGTAAATGTAATTTGAGGGTAGTAGAGTGATGGGAGTAGAGTGAGAGCAGTGTGCTAAAGTTAGTAGAGTGGAGGGAGTAGAGTGAGGGGAGTATGGTGAGGGGAGTAGACTGAGGGGAGTATGGTGAGGGGAGTAGAGTGATGGGAGTAGAGTAATAGCAGTGTGGTGAGGGTAGTAGAGTGGAGGGAGTAGAGTGAGGGTAGTAGAGTGATGGGAGTAGAGTGAGAGCAGTGTGGTGAGGGTAGTAGAGTGGAGGGGTAGAGTGAAGGAAGTATGGTGAGGGGAGTAGAGTGAGGGGAGTATGGTGAGGGGAGTAGACTGAGGGGAGTAGAGTGATGGGAGTAGAGTGAGAGCAGTGTGGTGAGGGTAGTAGAGTGGAGAGAGTAAAGAGGGGAGTAGAGAGAAAACATTAGGGACAGTATAGTGAAGGTAGTAATGAGTTCTCACCTGCATGATAACAGAGAGATCTTCGACCCCATGCCAGTCTGACTCGTACACGTCCTTCAGGGTCTGAGAGAGACGTTTTGATGTTTCGTGCATTGCTACAAAGTAAAAAAGTGAAGACAGAAAATACAGAAAATAAACAATGCACCCAATAAAACAGACTTTACACTGAATAAACCACTTACAAAATGTCTTTTATTTTTGTTAAATATAATTTCCATGAAGGGTGCAAATGGTTCTCGAGATGACCGTAAACCAATACAAAATTAATCCATCCATCCATCCAATCAGCCATCCATTCATCTTTCAACCTAATCTGTTTAACAATCTATCCATCTATATATTCATTCATGCACCTACCCATTAAACTATCCACACGTATATATTTTTGCGGATATGCGGATCACGAATCAGAATGGGTTAGATGTAGTGGTCGAGAGTAATTGGTGCAGATTTCAATGGACATGTAGGTGAAGGGAACTGGTGTAATGATGAGGTGATGGTAGGTAGGGCCTTAAGGAGAGGAATGTAGAAGGGCAGATGGTGGTAGATTTTGCTAAAAGGATGGAAATGGCAGTGGTGAACACGTATTTTAAGAAGAAGGATGATCATAGGGTGACGTATAAGAGTGGAGGAAGGTGCACACAGGTGGACTATGTTCTATGTAGGAGATGCAACCTGAAGGAGATTGGAGACTAAGGTGTTGGCAGGGGACAGTGTAGCTAGACAGCATCAGATGGTGGTCTGTAGGATGGTTTTGAAGGTGAAGAAGAGGAGGAGGAGAGTGAGGACTGAAAGAAAAATAAGATGGTGGAAACTGAAGGAGGAAGACTGTAGTGTGAGGTTCAGGGAAGAGGTCAGACAGGAGCTCGGTGGTGGTGAAGAGGAGCTGTATGAGAAGTTGGACACTAAGGAAGGAGAAAAGGATTTGTAGCGATTGGCCAGGCAGAGGAAAGGAGCTGGGAAGGATGTGCTACAAGTTAGAGCAGTGAAGGATTGAGGTAGAAATGTGTTGACTAGCGAGGAGAGTGTGTTGAGAAGATGGAGGGAGTATTTTAAGCAGCTGATGAACAAGAAAAACAAGAGAGATAAAAGGTTGGATGATGTGGAGATAATGAAGCAGGAAGTGGATAGGATTAGTAAGGAGGAAGTGAGAGCAGCGATTAAGAGGATGAAGAGTGGAAAGTCGGTTGGACCAGATGACATACCGGTAGAAGCATGGAGATGTTTAGGAGAAATGCAGTGGAGTTTTTAACCAGGTTGTTTAACAAGATTCTGGAAGGTGAGAAGATGCCTGAGGAATGAAGGAGGAGTGTGCTGGTACCAGTTTTTAAGAATAAGGGAGATGTGTAGACCTGCAGTAACTACAGAAGAATAGAGATGATCAGTCACACCATGAAGTTATGGGAAAGCAGTAGTATGGTTTCATGCAGAGGAAGAGCACAACTGATGCATTATTTGCTTTGAGGATGTCGATGGAGAAGTATAGAGAAGGTCAGATGTAGTTGCATCGTATGTTTGTGGATTTAAAGAAAGTGTAGGACAGGGTGCCGAGAGGGGAGATGTGGTATTGTATGAGGAAGTCTGGTGTGGCAGAGAAGTGTGAAGATGTTGAGAAACAAGTTTATTAGAGGGACAGCACATGTAGGATGTTTTAGAGACAAGGTGAGGGAGGTGAGATTGAGATGGTTTGGACATGTGCAGAGGAGGGACATGGGGTATATCAGTAGGAGAATGCTGAGGATGGAGCCAAAATATAAAAATAAATATTTTGATTGTATTTGACTCATGCGTCACTAAAATATACTTTTATAAATGTATACTTTTAAATGTATTTATTTATTTATTGGTTTATAACACCATTTTTTTTCCAGTTTAATGTCTGTGTTCTCTGCAATTATGGTGTAGAACAAAAACAGCTGGACTTCAATAAGAAACCATGGATTTATTAATAAAATTTAATATGCATTTTTGACTGATCAAAATAGCAAACCTTCACAGATATAAAATTGGAACTCACAAGTCATTTTTTTCTACAAAACAAATCGATTATTATTATTTATAAAGTTCTTCCCAACACTGAAGCAGAAGTTTCCACACACTTGTAGGTTGCTTTTACTCTCACCCTTCTGTCATGTTAATCTCAAACCAGCTCTGTAGTCAAGTCAAGTCAAGTCATGTCAAGTCAAGACAAGTAGCGTTTTTCACAACGACCATCGTCTCAAAGCAGCTTTACAGAATTTAGGAGTTAAGGTAAACGAGGCGTATTTATCCCCGATGAGCAGCCATGGCGACTGTAGCAAGGAAAAACTCCCTTAGATGTTCTGAGGAAGAAACGTTGAGAGGAACCAGACTCTGTAGGGTTTACATCTGGGGAATGTGCTGACCATTCCATGATTTGAAGCCTTTCTCCTTGTTTCTTCTTCTAAGAAAGTTCTGACACAGCCGGGAAATATATTATTTTGGTCATTAATTTGCTGCAGGATGAACCCCTGACCAGTGAGGTGTATACCAGAGGCTGTGCTGTGGTGGTCTTGGATTAGGGTGACATTAATTCTGGGTAAGTCATGGACTTTGATCCAACAAAAGCCCAGACTATCACACTTTTTCTTCTATGTTTGACAAGTGGTTTTACACACACCAAGGAACCACCTTTTTAATTGCTTCATCAATCCATGGGACCTTCTTCCAATCTTCATGGTGTTCATTTTAGCAATGGCTTTTTTCACTGCACTTTACAATTGCAACTGATACTTGTTTCTATGACCAGTGTTAAGAGCTTTCATCCTGTAAACAGTCAATCTCACAAGCGGTTGTCTCTCAAAAACATGTCTTCTGATCCAGTTGTGGCTTTGGGTCTACGAGACCTCTTCCTGTCAGAGTTTCCTCCAGTTTCCAAGTACCTTTTGATGGTGTAGGAAACTGTCCTCACTGACACCGTGGCAATTTATTTAAATAAAAGACCCGGACTTTTAAGGGTTATAATGCTCTCCGTCTGTCTGTCCTTCTTTGTTAACTGCCTTTTCCTCACCATTATGAGAAAAATACACTACAATGTGGTATTAAGAAGTTTCGAGACTAACGCTGCTTACTGGTGCTGAGCACATATTCTGACCACATGCATTACCACTTCTGCGATTTAATCATGGAAAGCAAATTAGAACAAAGGACAAACGTGAAATTCGGTGTGAAACTGAGCAAATATTCCGACGTATGCGACATATGCGACATATGTTGGACATATAGAGAGATGCTCCAACGAGTCTTTCGAGGGGTTTTGAGTGGAAGAGTAGAAGAACATCAGTGGAAGACGACAAGAGGTCAGGAAGAACTTCAACAAGCTTAATCCCCCCAAACTGTCAAAACCGTTCGGCAACACGTGCATGATGATTGTCAGAGAACAATGCACATGACGTCACTTCCGCACCCACCCTACTCACCAGATTCGGCTCCTACGGACTTCACCCTCTTCTCGACCCCTTCCAGCTCAAAGGTTGCCATTTTTGGCACCATTGCGGAGATCTGGCGCAAATGGCAGAAGATGCTTAACACGCTTCATAAACAAGACTTCCAGGACACGTTTCAAAAGAGTGAGGGGGACTATTTTAAAGGTGATCATGCGGAATTGTAGATAAATAAAATACTTTCTTCTTAACAGAGCGATTTTCCAAACTTTTTGATACCACCTCATACTTCCTGCAGTACAATACTTTCCAAACATTTCTGAAGAGGATGGAGAAACATGGTCTGTTCCAATGTTGCTTTTATACAGAAAACAGGTTTTGTAGTAATTAGCAAATGTTGGGAAACCTGTAGAAATTGTTGGCATCAGCTTGATTTACTTTCATTGTTGCAAAACTGCTTTGAGTTTCCCAACACTTTTTAGTACAACTCTAAAATGTACATTATTATTAATATTTGTTGGAAACTTTTTTGTCAACTCCGGCAGATTGTTGCTTACCTTCGTACCATTTTAGGAATGTATACTTAAAAATGTACAAACTTAAATAAAAACTGAAAAAAATTGCAAGATTTCTAAAACTCTTATATTACCACTATATATTTGAGTAAAAAAAACATTTATATGTAAAATTAAATCATTCATTCATTCGAATGAAGAGGAACAACTCATGATGTTTAGCTCAGAGCTCCACAGGTGCTGCAGGAGGTGAAATAGTATTTGCATAACAATTAATTTTTATTAGCGCTCCTTTATAGCACTTTATCTTTGTTTCCCTGCTCCTTAATTGAATAAATCGTTAGGGGGTTAATTTGATATCTTGTGGATCTTTATATGACCTTCGGCCTGAAACTGAGCGTCACTCCTGCATGGAAACTCTACCCACCCGAACACTAACCGCTAAAGCTAACCGCTAACTCTGCAGCTTCCTGTCAAATCAGAAACTCACAACTCGAAAGGGGAATGCTTCTGTACTTTACATACCTCCTCTTAAAACATAGTGTGCGCGCAGACACACACATGGTGTTTCACAATACACTATTAATAACCCACTCTCGCTTCCATTTCAACTCACAGAAGACAGAAACACAACCAGAGAATTGGCTTGGTGTCTGTAGCAGCTAGTGCCGTCTCCAAAAACCAGCAACAGCACCACACACACACACACACACACACACACACACACACACACACACACACAGAGACATAGACACTCATTAGCTTGAACAAGAACAGGAAGCAAGAAAATGTCAAAAGTCATCAGGTTTTATTTGGATTCTAGTTGCATTTTTAACAAATGTAGAACCAGAAACTGGAGATTTATCGACATCGATACTTCTCTCGTTCCTGCTTTTTCTACCGAAATCTGGTCCTCCGTGACGCAGTTGTAAGTAGTGTAGGTAATTTCACATTCACAGACAGAAACAGAGCAGTTCTCTTCAGCGAGCACTGAGCTCTCAGACACACCAACATTTCCAATCCCCATTGCCTTCTTTCTCTCAAACCGAGATGTAATTCCAAATGCTGGATGAAGTGCGGCACCTCAATACTGGAGTTAAATGACTAATCCCCTGATTCAATACAAGATCCTACTAGAACATATCATGGTTTTGTTATTTCCCTCCAGACTGTGAGAACTGTTGTTAACTGCTTTTTCCTCGCCATTATGAGAGCAATATAATACAATGTGGTATTAAGAAGTTTCGAGACTAACGCTGCTAACTGGTGCTGAGCACGTATTCTGGCCACATGCATTACTACATCTGCGATTTAATCATGGAAAGCAAATTAGAACAAAGAACAAACGTGAAACTCAGTGTGAAACTGAGCAAATATGCCACGAAGACGTTTGATGCGACATACGTTGGACATATCGAGCGATGCTGCAACGAGTCCTTTGAGGGGTTTTGAGTGGAAGAGTAGAAGAACATCACTGGAAGGCGAACTTCAACAAGGTCAGGAAGAAGGTCAGGAAGAACTTCAACAAGCTTAACCCCCCCAAACTGTCGAAACCGTTTGGCAACACGTGAATGATGATTGTCAGAGAACAATGCACATTATTTCCCTGTAGACTGTGAGAACCGTTGTTTGTTTGTTTGTTGGAGAGGGTTGTTTCCACCTTTTAAACCTTTTGTTTGGCTGTAAATAACCAGGTAAATCCTGTATATACTGAAATTGGGGTAATAAGGAGTCGCCATCTTTTTTTCCTCTGCTTTGGGCTAGGTCGGGTAGCGCAATGCATTTTTACATGCGATTTGAATGATGCTGAATTCTTTGCAAGTTCTTCTGCTCTTCCGCTAGCCATTGTTTTCGACTGATTAACACGTCCCGTTCACGTGAACGCATGACTGCTCTGTGTAGTTACGAAATTACTTAAAAATCGCCAGAAAATCAAAAGGTCTTTCATTTGTTAAAAAATTAAGATTAATCCACAAGTAAAAAACAATCATCAATTAATCCACGGTTCACGTGCATGCCGAAACGTGAGAACAGGTATGAGAACTACGAATATGAGCATGATAACGATTTACAACTTAATGAGGTCCCCCTCCAAAGAAAATGCACCCTACCTTTGACTGCACTGTGGTATGCCTTCACATCCTTGAACAACCTGTAACTGTCCACCTGCAGGAAAAAAACAAAAGTTTCAGCATTCACTACACAAGCACCAGGACACCAGACTTCTCCTGCCTGATGTGATTCTTCAACAAACTGTTACCACGCTGTTCTATCAGACGTCTTTGGATGTGCTAGCATGAAATTTTGCCTTCACTTGAACTAGGAGAACCAAAACATGTTCCAGCATGACAATGCCCCTGTGCACAAAGCCACCTCCATGAAGATCTGCTTTTCATGAGTAGGAAGATGTAAAAGATCTCCTGCTACAGAGCTACTGATCATGAATGAATGTGAACATCGACTGCACCCCAGGCCTCCTTACTTACATCAGTACCGGAATTTACAAACACTCTTGTAGCCGAATGAATCTCCACAAATCTTTAAAAAAAAATATAGTGAAACATCTTCCCAGAAGTGTGGTAGCTTCTTATAACAGCTAATGGGGAACAAATCTTCCACTCCAGCCCATGTAAAGCATATCTTCATGGAGAATATCTTAAAAATAAATATCTATTCACTACATGGGAAACAACAAAGCTAATGCTAACACTGATGAAGTAAGTGTTCATGCTAGTAGCTAGCAATTCAAAACCATGTAAGTTAGCTAGCATTATAACTACTATATGTATTAGACACAATGCACAAGTTTGCTAGTATGCTAGCTAGCAACGCTCAAGATAATGTTATAATTCTGTGTAATATAATTCCGTCTAGCTAACATTAGGCTAAATAGCATACAGTTCAAGTTGAAAAAGATTGTTAGCCAGCGCTAATTTTAGGCTAAATATTCTTGACAGTTAGTGAGGTAAGTGCGTCACCACAGATCCCTTTGATTTAAGATTATTTATAATATATGGTGTAATAGAAAAGATGGTTATGAAATTTCCAAGAAATATTAGCACCTTTCTGAGGTTTAAACATATTTAAACATGATGAAAGGTTCCAGTGAAGCCTCAGGAGATATCTTGTTTCTTTTTCTTTTGTGTATTAGTGTATAAATATTATTTAGTCTGAGGGTACTTGGCTAGCCCACTCGTTTTTCCACTCAGGTGTCACCTTTCAGTTTTCTTTCATAAAGATGTTCTACAAGTTACAGGAATTTCCCACACAATATCAAGGTCATTTATCCCTCCAAGAAACTTGACTAATTCATTGATCCAAACTCGATAAAATCAGATGTAGAAAAGCTCTTCAGTGAAACTCAAAAATCATCTAAAAGTACATTTAAACACACTCAAGCCAAAAAAAAAAAGAAAAAAAGATCTGACCTGAAGTTCATGACCAACCCTGCATGACTGACTGGTTCTTTATGCAATCGGTCGTAATGGGAGTATTTATTACGGCAAATATTTTAAACAAACCTAGTATTTAACCCTTTTGGAATGAAGATACATTTGCAACCACAACAAAATGCAATTAGCCAGCTAATTCCGGTAGCTAATTTACTCAGTTACATTGACTTGCCTTCTAATGGCCACAGTTTGGGAAAAAAAAGGTTTTTATCAAAGATTGACCCCATGTTCTTGATCCTCACTCAAGAATATTAAACTTTACACAAGTAAATGTTTCAGGGTCAACCATGATACAGTGCTCCTGGAGCACAGAGAAATAAGGGCCTTGACCAAGGGCCCCAAGAGTTTTAGCTTGGCGATACTAGGGCTTAAACCCCGAACTTCTGGTCAGTAACTCAGAACCATAACTACTGAGATTCCACTTCCTGATTACTGTTGTTACTATTCTTCTGTTAATTGAGGAGGAGTTGGTATCCAAACGTTTAGAGATTCGTCTGTTTAAGGGAAAGTGCTTCATTAATCTATGTTTTGCACACCATCACCTTCAAAATACTCCCAGCATTCTTCTTGCTAGCAGTCTTGAAAGTCTTCTTGTCATGCACCTTCTGCGATTCATGCCGGATCCCCGCAACGGTGTCAAAACAGTGACCTTTGAGTTAGGTCTTCATCTTTGAGAAGAGGCAAGGTCAAAGCGCAGGAGGCAAATCTGGAGATACCAGTTTTCATCTCGTGCCAAACTGGCATCCTGAGACCTTTCATCTCCAGCAGAATGGATGAAAGCCTGGCTGGAAAAGGAGCGGTCAGTTGATAGACACTGTTCTGTTCAAGCTCTGTCCTTGGAGTTCTGATGATGCTTTCATGCAGGAAAGCAACACTTTCAGTTAAACGTCCTATAAACTTGGACATGAGGAAAGATCAAGTTAAGACGTCCACTTACTGTTCCCTGTGAAAACCTCGGTCAAGAAAGCAAAGAATAGTTACCATCACTGCGAATTTCGCAAACACACAATGAACCTAAGCAAACAGCTTCAGATTTTCCCTTGAAGTTCTTCAGAGAGAGAGAGAGAGTATTTTTTTATTTTACGAGCAGCATGTACACCTATAACCAAAGTAACCACTGGCTGTTAAAGGCTACATGATCTTAGCAAGCCATCTGATCTGTTCAACTCGTCTAAAATTATATTGTGCTGGAAGCAGTTGCTGCTCCGGAGCCCCTTCACATTCCAATCATTTCAGTTTTTCATTCAATCTTTCAGTTTAGCACCTGAATGTTTTAGCTTAGCGTCCAATCTTCCAATTTTACAGTACAATGTTTTCAGTTTTGAAAACAATCCTTTCAGTTAAGGGTCCAATCCTATAAGATTAGGGTCTGATCTTCTCAGTTATCAGATGATGATATCACAGTCTTTCCTTCATCTAATCTAAACAACACAGAAAATAGTGTGTGTGAGGGGACAGGGTGTGACTGCCCAACACATGCTAACATGCTAAGATGTTAATGTACTTTGTGGAACCAGTTTCCAACTTCTCGGGTTATCGTCCAATCCTCTCAGTTTAGGGTTCGATCTTCTCAGTTAAGGGTCCAATGTTCTAGAGGTAGGGTCCGATCGTCATAGTTAAGGGTCCGATCTTCTTACTTAAGGGACCCATCCTCTAAGATTAGGGTCCGATCGTCCCGGGTTAAGGTCCGATCTTCCCGGGTTAGCATCAGCATCTTTTATTTCAGCGTCTGATCTTCTTAATCTGGGAATTGCTTCAGTGAAAGTTAAAAGAAATGGTGCCCAAGAAATAAAGGCTTTAATTAAAGTTTCACCCCGTTTTCTTGATCATCACGAGAATCTTTACAAGTTGAACTTTACTGAAGTAAATTTTTTAGGGTCAGCCATGCAACCATGCAGCACTCATGGAGCACAAAGGCATAAGAGCCTTGCTTAAGGGCCCCAAAATAAGCAGCCAGGCGATACTTGGGCTTGAACCCCAACCTTCCCTGTTTACTGATAACTATTCTTTTGTTGATTGAGGAGGAGTTCGGCGTAAGATGATCAGCAGTGTACGAGGTTGTAACTAAATGTTTGGAGACTCACTCTGTTAGCAAGAAAGTATTTTATTTATCTTCAATTTTACACCATCACCTTTAAAATAGTCCCCTTTACACAGCAATACAGTGCCCCAACGTTCTTCTGGAACGTGTCCTGGAAGTCTTCTTATTCTAAGCGTACCTTCTGCGAATCGTGTCAGATCTCAAACCTTGAGCTTTTAAATACATCTTTATCTTTGGGAAGATTGGCGAGTTTATAGTCCAAACATTTTAGCTCCGATCTTCTCAGTGTAGAGTCTGATCTCAGTTTAGTATTCGTACTCTTCTCAGTTTATGGTCTGATCTTTTTACTGTAGAGTCTGATCTCAATGTAGAGTCTGATCTTCTCAGGTTAGCTTCCAAACCTTTCAATTTAGCGTCCGAACTTTTCAGTTCAACATCTGATCTTCTCAGTTTAGCATCCAATCCTAAGAGTTTAGTGTCTGATGTTTACAATTTAGCAATTGATCCTTCCAGTTAAGCATCCAATATTTTAAATTTAGTATCTGATCGATTTAGCTTAATGTACAATAGACTTGGATATGGGGAGAGATCAAGTACAGAAGTCCACTCCCCGTCTTCTTTGAGGAACCTCCAAACCCTTGATGAGCTGAACTTAATGCCAGGGGGGGAATGATGGAACCTTGTTTCAATAATAAAACCTCGATTTAAAGCTGCTGATGCTGCCGCTGATGATGATGATGCTAATGATGATATCACAGTCTTTTCTATCAAATCTAAACAACACAGAAGATAGTGTGTGTGAGGGTACAGGGTGTGACGACCCAACCCGTGCTAACATGCTGAGATGTTAATGTGTTTGTGGAACCAGTTTGCATGCGTCATCTTCTGCTTGTTTTCCCAGTCATTGCATAATTCCCTAGAAGTTCTGAGGTTTACCGTGAGGTATGTAAGAAGGCACTCTTGCATCACCTGTTTGCGCTGCTCCAATCATATCATAAGTTTAAAACAAAAACTCATGTTTAAGTAGAGACATTGAGACTGCTGTGGTCTGGGTGGAGTTTCCTGCCATACAACACGTTTGAAAAACATGACATTTAGCTGCGCGGGATAAATGACGTATTCCTGAGCTCACATGACGTCAAATGGACTTAAAGAGAACTCAGAGACTTCACCCCACCTCATTAAGCAACAATCAGCTGCTGGTCCAGCATGACAATGCTCCTGTGCACAATTCCAGCTCCATGAAAATCTGCTTTCCATGGGTGGGGGTGGAAGACCTCCTGATATAGAGCTCCAAACTTATTGCCTCCTCACCTCACCTACATCAGTACCCGACTTTACTACCAACCTTACGGAGTAATGAATCTCCACAAATCTCCACATATAGTGGAACATCTTGAATTCTGGATTCTGATGGGTCAGAAGTCATCGGTTCACCTTCTGCACTTAAGACACTGTTCTATCATTTCTACAGCGACAGTTTGTTTATGCATACGAATAAACTAGTC
>NC_060884.1:34212472-34214972 GCF_014805685.1 Silurus meridionalis | reverse complement strand
CTTCCTGCTTCACCATCTCCACATCATCCAACCTTAAACACTGATGAAATCTTATCATCTCTCCTTCAATTTCCAGCTTCACGTTCATCACCCCATTAGAAGCTCTTTACACCTCCACTACACTCTTACTGAATCACCCCTAAACTATTAGTCCATCATTTGCACTAGTTGCGGTCAGAATCCACTAGACGGCGCTGTTTAGTATCTCATAATAGTGCTTTAAATGGAAACATTTTAAACTGAAACTTTTTAATACATTAAAAGTGTTTTACATTAATAATTATCACACTTAATTAATCCCAGCAAGTGTGTGTGTGTGTGTGTGTGTGTGTGTGTATGCATAGTGTCCATTGTTGTTTCTATTAGTAGTATACAAAAGTACATATTGTTCAAACACACACACACACACACACACACACACACACACACACACACACACACACACATTCAATAATAATTTGTTTGTTGTTTGATTAAAGCAGTTTTGTATTTTAATTAAAAAAAAAGCACATTTTCATGAAGCTGAGTGTAAAAAACACCAAGTTTTAGGATGTAAGAGTGAAAACTGAAGAACTTTGAGGGAACCCACACACTGACGATCAAACTACGGTGGCCGAGAAGTGCAAAACACATTAACAAATCCGAAAACACAACGACAATTCAGACAAAGCGCAAAAGGGAGGTATAGTGTGAGAAAAATAGATACATAAATACAATTTATAATTATAATAAAGTCGAATTTAAAAAAGGATGAAAAAATAAACAGGGTTTATTCTGTAAATCATATTTTTCTATAAAGGACAAAAGATTCAGTGCATTTTTCTTTTTAATCACTTTAATGGCTTTAGTGGAAGAAATAAACTCATTATAAAATGCAAAAAAAAATAAAAACAATGGTTTCACTTTTATTTTGATTTGTGTAAATAAAATGTTCCCATCAGAAGTATTTTATTAACCAGAAAGTCGTCTTTGTTATTGTTCATTACGAGTCCAGAGAGAATGTCCTTCACAGTGAAAGTTCTTAGATGTTGAACCTTTGTGTAAATCCAGTTATGGAGATCAGACCATAAAGCGTGTGAAGTAACTGCAGCAGGAGAAAGTTGGAACGTTTGTGTAAAAGTGTAGAAACTAATCTTTGTGTGATGATAAACTGCAGCATCTCCAACATCACTGCATATTAATCTCCTTCCTCCAAGTAGCTCTGAATTCATTCCAGTTTCTCCCTGATTCTGTTTCCTTCTGTTTTTGTCTTATATCTAAAGATGCACTGATCCAAATAATTAAAAATAGTTTAAACGCAGAACTTTACACATGTACAAGAAACAAAGTTATGATTTGATACTTCCTGTATATGTTGATTGACAGGTGTCTCGTCCAATAATCAATGACCTCCCTCTTTCACTGTCTGACTCGTCCTTGTGTTTTTGGATTTGTTTTTTATTTATTTGTTTTTTTTTTTTTTTGATGTGTTATAAATAAATCCATCTTCATGTCAACTGTGTTTTAAAATAATAAAAGGGTGCACAAACTTTTGCACCCAGTTTGCCTCCTTTTATTTTTCTGTTTTAATAAATCAGACAAAAAAAAAAAAAATCTTGTTTAATATTATTTATTAGAAGAAAATTCACAAGCACAAAGAAATAATAGGAATAATTTCCTCCGTGTGGAAGAGAAAGACGGAAAAAAATACAATTCTCAAATAAGAGAGAGAGAGAGAGAGAGAGAGAACCCCCTCCCCATCTCTCTCTCTCTCTCTCTCACACACACACACACACACAGAGTGATGATTGTCTTATTTATTGAACATGAGAAGAAAACACATGAAACATTAAAATAAATAAATAAACACGCTGATCAGAGACTCTGTACACGTTTACACGTCCCCCCGTCCCCATCTCTCGTCTTTCACTCTGAACACAGTCTTTATTCCTTTATCTGAATACTGACTGAGAAAAAGGAGAAGATGATGATCACTAGTGCGGTTTCTCACTAAATAAATCTCTATGAGGCATCAGCGTTTTAAACAGCAGCAAACCAACAACCGGCGGCCATGAACACGTCTCGAACACGTCTCAGACACGTCTCGGACACGTCTCGGACACGTCTCGGACACGTCTTTAAATAATTTATGTATTGAGAAAAAAACAAATCGGAATCTTTGTAAAGGTCTCAAAAAAGACGATAAATTTGTAAAAATGTTGAAAAAAAAAACATTTGAAAAAATAAAAAAATAAAAAAAATCAATGAATAAAAGGAAAAGAAAGAAATAGAAGGATGGACAGAAAGAAGAAAGAAAGAGATTATTTAAAGAGTAAAAGGAAAAAATTGCATAAACAAAAAAAAGAAAATGGGGAAGGAAAAAGAAGGAGAAGAGAGGAGAGGAAGAAAGAAAACAAGAGATAAAATGGCAGAAAAGTAATATAAAAGCTGTGAAGTAAAAGAGTGAGAGGAAAGATGGAGATAAAAAAGAAAGAAGTCCAATGGTCCAAATGAAGAGTAA
>NC_060884.1:34194972-34207472 GCF_014805685.1 Silurus meridionalis | reverse complement strand
TCTCTCTCTCTCACCCTGTCTGTCCCCTCTCTCTCTCTCTCTCTCACCCTGTCTGTCCCCTCTCTCTCTCTCTCTCTCTCTCACCCTGTCTGTCCCCTCTCTCTCTCTCTCTCTCTCACCCTGTCTGTCCCCTCTCTCTCTCTCTCACCTGTCTGTCCCCTCTCTCTCTCTCACCCTGTCTGTCCCCTCTCTCTCTCTGTCCTCTCTCTCTCACCCTGTCCCTTCCCCTCTCTCTCTCTGTCACAATTTCTGTCTCTCGCCATTAATCTGTCTCTTGCTCCAAACATGTCTTGTCCTCATGTGCTTTTCTTCTCTCCATCTGCATCTGTCTATTCTTCTGTATCCCTCTATCCCTGTCTCCATCCCTCTCCCTCCATAATCTGTTTCTTCTTCTGTCCCCCCTCTCTCTCTCTCCCCTTTTTAGTAGGGATGCACCGAATATTCGGCCACCGAAAATTTTCGGCCGAAAATGGCCCAAAAGAAAGACTTTGATCACCGAAAAAACACGGGTGAAACAGTGTGTTGTGATGACGTAAACAGAAACCGCACCCTGCACGTGCATGTCTAAAGCAACATGTCTGCGGTGTGGACGTGTTTCAGTAGATCTGAGAAAGACACACGGAGAGCGATTTGCAAAACATGTAATGCCAAAATTTCAAGATGGGGTGCGTCTGCAAAGACTTTCTCCACGTCGGGTTTAATTTATCACCTGAAATCCAAACATCCCGATCGCTATGCTGAATATGAGAGAAACACGCACAGAAAAGCAAAACCCCTCCGAGCACGCGCACTCCGTCTGTGGTGGAGGGTTTTTTTGTTAAGGCAAAGAGCATTACACAAAAGATTATGGAATTCATTGCCTTAGATGATCAGCTACTCTCTGTGGTAGAAGATGTGAGGTTTCGTAGGCTGATTGAGCACATTGAGAGCCGTTATTCCATACCGAGCAGACGACATTTTTCAGAGGTGTGTTTACCTGAGCTGTTTAATGTTGTTGCAACTCACGTCCATAAGCATATAACTGCAGATATTTCAGCAACCAGTTTCACCACAGACATTGTTTAATTTTATTTTATCCTGTGCATTGTTGCAATGTGCTATAAATAAATATTTTCATAATCTGTAATTGATTTATTCTTTGAAACTTTATTAATTTATGCAATTGAAAAAATAATAATTAATAATAATTGGCATTATTTCTTTCGGTGTTTCGGTTTTCCTCTTTTTCGGTTTCGGACAAGAATTTTCATTTTGGTGCATCACTACTTTTTAGTCACTCTCCTTCTCCACCTGTCTCATTGACACACGTCTGGTTAGCAGAGCACAAAAAAAAAAATCCAGAACCCTACAACCCAAAATTAATATGCAAATAGGAAACAACACTCCCCTCTCACTGACAATGTTAGGAAAAGTTAATAGCTAGCTTGCTTAGCAGGCAAATCATCAAGTTTGATAACACAGTAACTCTCCCATCATTTGCATATCATGTATGAGTGGATACGAACGAATTATGACATCACAAACGGAGCATTTGAGCCCCGCCCCCTGATCATTTAGAACATTTTTATATGTTCCAGACAGAAAAGTTAAGGAAGCTCAAGAGGAACAGGAAAAGCTTTTTTGAAAAGACGTACCTGTGCGTGTGCATGCGAGTGTGTGTGTGTGTGTGTGTGTGAGAATGAGCGTTCATCCAGCACAGATGACTCGAGCGATCCTGGCGAGGAGCTCCTGAGCGTCAGGTCGGTCCTGCGGGTTGACGGCGAGCATGTCCTGCAGGAGTTTGCGGAGTGCGGCGGACATGTGCGAGCGACGCCGCTGTGGGATGCTCAGAACCATCCTGGGGTTCTCGAGCAGCGCCTCGCCGACGGGTACGATGTCTGAGCCCTGGCGTACGTACGTCCCGAGCTGCTCGCGCTTCGACTCGCCATCGATAAACGTGATCCTCTCGATCATGGCCCAGATGATGATGCCGAGCGCGAAGATGTCCGCCTTGGCCGTGTAGTGTCCCTCCCATACCTCAGGCGCCATGTAGAAGTCCGAGCCGCATGCCGAAGACAACCAGAACTTGTTCACGTTGACTCCGGGTTTGTGGTGGTCCTCGTGGTCGGAGCGGCCCGCGGGCCCGGGCGCCAGTCCCGCACACACTTTGCTCAAGCCGAAGTCGGCCACTTTGAGTACCGGCGCTCCGGAGCGCTCCGAGATCAGAATGTTGTCCGGTTTCAGGTCCCGGTGCACGATGTTGTTGCGGTGCAGGAAGGCCACGGCGCTGCTCAGCTGCTGCATGAAGCTGGCGTTGGTGTCGGGGTCGGGCTGCCGGGACAGGATGAAGCGGTTCAGATCGCCTCCTTCGCAGAACTCCATCACAAACCACAGGTAGCACGGTTCCTCCGGACTCGACAGCACACGCTCTCCTGGGAACAAACAGCAACGTTCAGCAGGAGGCCACAACACACATGTTCTTCATATCACTGTACAATATTCCTGACTGTGTTATATCTGACTGATGTTACAGAAGAACCGGGTATTTTTTAAACATCACTTTTAATTCATTCATTCCCAGAAGAACGTCTCATTCATTTCTCACTGGACGCACATGAGCACAATCTCTGTAGGTCATGTACAGAGACAGACCCGAGTTCGACTCTTCTAGTCCGAGTCATTTGTTCTTTTATCATGCGACTCCCATAGACACAGTTATTTATTCAGATATAAATTATAGGAACTACAGTCAGTTCGTATCTGTAGACAAGTTTGGAGTTCTGCTTACTGATAAGACCTTTAATTTTATTTCTGAAGTAAATCACTTAAAAAAAAAAAAAAAAAAAAAGATTCGTTCATTTCGATGAAAAAGATTCAAAGAACCGAGTCACTAAAATGATCCGATAATCATCACTAATATATACATATGAAGTCTCAAACTGTTGCTCCGCCCACTTGATTTCAAAGACCAATCAGAATGGAGAATTCGACAGCGCTGTTGTATAAATCTAGTAAAGGGTTTGTTTTAGTTTATTATTATTATTATTATTATTATTATTATTATTATTATTATTATATTAAAGTACTCGCTCCAGCTTCTCGCCCCGAACAGAACCGTGCTGCGTAACGTGGATCTCAGGGGGGAATAAAAATGGCGTTCACGTGTAAAACGTGTGAATGGTGAACATGACAGGTAGGTTTGTGACACGTGCACCTTTGAGCGAGGTCTCCACCAGGCGCAGGTACTGCCTGGAGCGCTTGTTCCCGTGGCTCATCTTCTGCGCCATGCCGTTCCTCTGGAGCACACACTCCTCCAGCTGCACCACGTTCTCGTGCCGCTTCTCCAGGCTGGTCAGGGCCCAGAACTCGGCCAGAGCCAGTTCCACGTTCTCGGGCGCGTCGCAGCGCAGCTTCTTGACGGCTACCACGGTGCCGGAGCTCCGCGCCACCGCCTCGTACACCACGCCGTAGCTCCCGCGGCCGACCTCCCGGACCAGGCTGTACCGCGGGGCCGTCACCTTCTGCTCCAGCGGGTTGTCTTCTCCTTCTCCTTTATCTTCTCCTTCATCTTCTCCCATGGCCTCCTTCTCGTTATGAGCTCGGACATTCCCTGTGCTCAGTGACCGCAGGACCGGGACCTGCTCCCCGGAGCGCTTACACGCCCTGGTCATCCGCCTTCTCAGTCGCTCCCCAGCCTCCATCACATATCCTTCCCCAGCAGACCAGGACCTTCTCTGGATTGCTCCTGCTCCTCACTCCGTGTTGTCAGATATAAACCAGCGGCCATGTTGTGACCCCGCGCATGCGCGCTGCGTCTGAATATTGTGTGCGCTCCGTATGAATGGAATCCAGACCGTACCATTATTCCACACATAGAGGGGGGGATAACTCGGTGGTGGGGTTCCTCACCACATAAAAGCTGAGTTCACCGGTTTCTCCTCAGGTCTTGAACTCCTGATTGATTTTTTTTAAGCTCATCTACAAAAACACCACAATTGTTTTTAATGACTAATGATTTAAAACTCATTGCATAATAATCGAACCGCCTCATTTGCATATCGTAATCTGGAACATGAAGCAATATTTTCTCTCTTTATATATAAAAGATGATCAGAATAAAAATAATACACAATGTAATTTTATTTTCTTACAACGAACTGTTTGTTCACAGCACGACAAAATAATTATTAGTATAAAAATAAAATAGATACTAGTAATATGTTTATCGCAGATCGCACAGTGATTGGTTAATTGGAACAATGGTCATTAATATTTAGTGTTTAATTAGAAAGAGCTCCACAATTATTTGCACCTTCGTAATTAGAAAACACACAAAATATGTTTTTTTCTTTCTAATATATATATATATATATATATATATATATATATATATATATATATATATATATATATATATATATATATATAAATTAACCATGCCTCACAATTATTGGCACCTGAGCATTCTTTACCGAGGGGTGCCAATAATTTCAGCACAGCACCCACAGAACAAAAAGCAAACTAAAGGAATTATATTTAAAAAAAAATGTAAAATCAATAAATTATGTTGTTTTGTAAATGTTTTATTAAACCTCACGTCTCAGTGATATTCTGAGAATATAAAATCTGAATTTCAGGGGTCTCCACAGTGGATCATCTGTCTCCATACACCCTGTCTTCTACATCTGCCTCTTTTAAACCAGCTACCTGCATGTCTTCTCTCACCACATCCATAATCCTCTTCCTTCTGAAAGTATAAATGAATTTTTACTCTTCTCCTCTAGAGGGCAGCATTGGGATTAACTCATCACCACAAAAAAGTCTGATCCCTACATCCTCTACCACTGCTCCACTCATCCCTCCATCCTCTATCCTCTACTACTTCTCCACTAATCTCTCTATCCTCTACCACTGCTCCACTCTTCCCTCCATCCTCTACCAGTGCTCCACTCATCCCTCCATCCTCTATCCTCTACTACTCTTCTACTAATCTCTCCATCCTCTACCACTACCATATATTCTCTTTCTCTCCAGTCATGTCCCACCTCATGAAGATTGTAAACCTTTAAAGAAGTAGATGCCTGCAATCATTCTGAACTATTTAAAGACGTACCAGCGCCATTTGGATCCCACTTTATGTGAAGTTTGGACACTGGACCTCTTTGAGTGTTTAAAGGCTCTGGCATGGAGAAGCTGGTGTTGGATCTGTGATGATCTCAGATGTGCTATAGAAATAAACTTGACTTGAACTTGACTTGAGTTGAGTTGAGTTGAGTTGAGTTGAGTTGAGTTGAGTTGAGTTGAGTTGAGTTGAGTTGACTACTTCTCCACTGATCCTCTGCACTGCTTTTTACTGATTAACACTTAACCACACTTCTTCAACTTCTATCACCATTTATCCCTCCATCATCTAAGTTTGTATGTAACGTAATACTGATTGAAATATCCAATAACAAGAAGGTTAGATTTAGGCATATGGGGAGTGTGTGTGTGTGTGTGTGTGTGTGTGTGTGTGTGTGTGTGTGTGTGTGTGTGTGATGTACACTGGATTGTCATGTAGAGCTCTTTCATGAAGAGGTCTCCAGGATCCAGGCTTGGAGTGGTTGCTGGGCAACTCAAGCCATTGTCATGTCTGAATTTTGGAGAATACAATGCAAAAAAAAAAAAAAGAAAGACAAAGAGAGAGAGTGAGAGAGAGAGAGGGGACAACATGAAGACCTATGTGCAATGCAAATGTATGCATCAGGAGCCCATTTTTAAATAAATAAATAAAATGATCATTCTCTCTCTCTCTCTCTCTCTCTCTCTCTCTCAATATATATATATATATATATATATATATATATATATATATATATATATATATATATATATATATATATATAAAGAGAAAGAGAAAAGAGAGAGAGAGATGCAATGTAAAAGAATATATAAATTAAAAAAATTATTTTATTGAGAAATAAATGCTATAGTCTTTAAATATGTAACAAATAAATAAAAAAGTAAAAGAAATATAAAAAGGAATTAAAGCAATTGAGAAAAAATATTAAAAATTAGAAAAATATTTAATAGAATGAAATTCTGCTTAGTTAAATGTATACATTATTATAGATTTTAATATATTCATTTAATATTTCTATTTAATTTCCTACAGCCTTTTGCTCATACACCTAATTATAATATCAAAGTTACTGAAGGAACAGGATGTTGGTGAGGACGAGCTGAAACCAGACGTCCTCGGGATGTTGCCCTGGTTGCTGCTGTTCCTATTAAACATCACTCTCCAGACTGATGAACATACGGCTAATCAGGAGTTAATAAGGAGCTACACACACACACACACAAACACACACACACACACACACACACAAACTCCTACACACACACTGTGGTGGTTAGAGAGAATTGCTTCATCACAGTTACGCTCCTCCTGCATGTGAAGAGCTGCTGATTGTCTGAGAGTCTCAATCACCTCAATGTGATGTTCATGTCTGAGTACCAAGATAAAGGATTTTGTGTGTGTGTGTGTGTGTGTGTGTGTGTGTGTGTGGTACATAAGAATACAACGTCGCTGTTTCACTTTAGGGGATATAAAAAGGCTATAAAATCTATAAACTGTATTTATGGATTTATCCCTCCTGACCCTGACACCTACGATTTCTTCTTCATGAACTCTCATATATACTGTACCGCACTCTCTAATACTCTTCTATTAGAGAGTGCGGTACAGTATATAATTATAAAGTACAGTATAGTGTAAAATTATACAGTACAGTATGGGATAGTGTAGTATAGTGTAGTATAGTATTGTATTATTCAGTACAGTATAGTATAGTGTAGTGTAGTATAGTATAATACAGTACAGTATAGTGTAGTATAGTATAACACAGTACACTAAAGTATAGTATAGTGTAGTGTAGTATAGTATAGTATAATACAGTACAGTATAGTGTAGTATAGTATAACACAGTACACTAAAGCATAGTATAGTATTATACAGTACAATTTAATGCAGTACAGTATAGTGTAGTATAGTATAACACAGTACAGTATAGTGTAGTATAGTATGGAAATATACAGTACAGTAAAGTATAGTATGGTATAGTATAATGCAGCATAGTGTAGTATAGTATAGGATAATACAGTGTAGTGTAGAATAGTATTATACAGTACAGTATAGTATAGCATGATGCAGTATAGTGTATCATAGTATGGTATAATACAATCCAGTTTGGTGTGGTATAGTATTGTATAGTATTATACAGTTCAGTATAGTATAGTGGAGTATAGTTTAATACAATATAGTATAGTGTAGTATAGTAAAGTATTATACAGTACAGTACAGTATAGTGTTGTATAGTATAGCACAATACAGTACAGTATAGAGTAGTGCAGTATAGTAATTTACAGTACAGTATAGTATAGTGTAGTATAGTATTATCCAGTACAGTATAGTGTAGTATAGTATAGTATAACACATTATAGTATAGTGTAGTATAGTATTATCCAGTACAGTATAGTGTAGTATAGTATAATACAGTATAATACATTATAGTATAGTGTAGTATAGAATTATCCAGTACAGTATCGTGTAGTATACTATAGTATTATACAGTACAGTACAGTACAGTATAGTGTAGTATAGTATAGTAAAATACATTATAGTATAATACATTATAGTATAATACATTATAGTATAGTATTATCCAGTATAGTATCATGTAGTAAACTTTAGTATTATACAGTACAATATAGAGTAGTGCAGTATAGTATTATCCAGTACAGTATAGTGTAGTATAGTATAGTATAATACATTATAGTATAGTGTAGTATAGTATTATCCAGTACAGTATCGTGTACTATACTATAGTATTATACAGTACAATATAGAGTAGTGCAGTATAGTATTACACAGTACAGTATAGTATAGTGTAGTATAGTATTACACAGTACAGTACAGTATAGTGTAGTATAGTATAGTATAATACATTATAGTATAGTGCAGTATAGTATTACACAGTACAGTATAGTGTAGTATAGTATAGTATAATACATTATAGTATAGTGCAGTATAGTATTACACAGTACAGTACAGTATAGTATAGTGTAGTATAGTATTATCCAGTACAGGATCATGTAGTATACTATAGTATTATACAGTACAATATAGAGTAGTGCAGTATAGTATTATACAGTACAGTATAGTATCGTATAGTATTATACAGTGTAGTATAGTATAGTAATACACAGTACAGAACAGTATAGTGTAGTATAGTATTATACAATACAGTAAAGTATAGTATGGTATGGTATAGTATAATGTAGTATTATACAGTGCAGTACAGTACAGTAAAATGTAGTATAGTATAATACAGTATAGTATAGTGTGGTGTAGTATAGTATAGTGCAGTACAGTACAGTATAGTATAATATACAGTGGTGAACAGTAATGAAGTAAATTTAATTTAAGTATAGTATAACACAGTGCAGTATAGTATTATACAGAACAGTATAGAATAGGGTAGTATAGTATAATACAGTATAGTATAGTATAGTGTGGTGTAGTATAGTATAGTATTGTGCAGTACAGTATAGTATAGTGTAGTATGATATAGTATTATATAGACCAGTATAGTATAGTATTATACAGTATATTATAGTGTAGTATAGTATAGTATTATACAGTACAGTTTAGTATAGTGTAGTATCATATAGTATAACACAGTACAGTATAGTATTATACAGTACAGTTAAGTATAGTATAGCATCATGTAGTATAACACAGTACAGTGTAGTATAGTATAATACAGTACAGTATAGTATTGTGTAGTATAGTATAATATAGTCCAGTACAGTATAGTATAATATACAGTGGTGAACAGTAATGAAGTAAATTTTTTTACGTATCTGTACTTTACTGAAGTATTTCCATTTAAAAAGATTTTTACTGAAACTTCACTACATTTCAAATATTTTACTTTTTACTTAACTACATTTAGTGACTACATTCAGTTGTTCCCTTTTATTTATGAGGCTAAAAACTTAACTGGTCAAAGAAGGTTTTGGGTTCATGATCATTGTAATAGAAATCAATCAGTGTTTGAGTCATTAATATCATTCTATTAATAGATCAGTGTGCTGAGAGTCACATTCGAGTCTTTACACAGAAACTGAGGTGATTAAGTAAAGAGTCTTGTGATAAAAATTATTATAGGAACATTATAGTTATAATAAATCACTACTTTGGATACTTAAGTACATTTGAAGGAAAAAAACATTTTACTCAAGTGAATGTTTAAAGGGACACTTTTACTTTACTGGAGTCACATTTTACAGAGTGAATCTACTGAGAGTATAGAGAGTGTAGAGGCTTTAGATCTTACAGTCCTTGTGTCCTGTGATTATCTGAAGTACAGCCACCAGAGTTTTCTCAAACAGCATTTCTGGTGAAGCAGCACTTTTGTGGTGATTAGAGCTTCACTGGAATAAACATGTCACGGTTGGTGGTGTGACCTGCCTGGAATCAGAATTACTCTCCGCCTCCACCCACGGAGAGTCCGGAGAAATCCTCCAGGCAATCTGCAGAGCTGCTTGGCTAATCTGGGATTAGCTTTGAGCACCTGTAATGCTTCTTCATGGACCTACATTATGCATGTGCACCTGCTGCACAGAGCTGGAGTCACCATCAAAGAGGAACCATGACAGGGTTTCTCCATTTCTCCGTTCGCTTTAAGGCACAATATCATTTCCATAGCAACGGCTCATTCACAGCTATTTCTATTGAAGGAGTCTCCAGTGCGAGCATTGTGCAACAGTCAGAGGTGTAACTTCTACAACATTTATTTTAATATATTCACTGATTATTTTGCTACAAAAGCACAGCACACAGATGTTTATTAGCCTATCGAAAGACGTTCGTCTCTTTCTGTTTAGCCTGACGTTTAGCCGCGGTGTTATTCAGATTCCTCCTTTAATTCTCTCTAACCTCAGCCATCTGTCTCTGTAGGAGCTCCAGGATTCTGTGGTTTATACCATTTAGGGGAAATAAAAGATTCAGGAGAAACATAAAAGCAAATATAGGATACAATGAAAACTAGGATGAATATGAAATTTCAAGATTTTGTCATAAAAATGTGGATTTTATGAGAATGTTCAGGAAACCATCCCTACTGTGAGCATGATGGTCATGGTAGCACCACACTCAGTTTCTACTTCGGCCTCTTTGGGTTTTCTTTCCGTCTGATCCGCTCTTAATCCAACTTTTGAATACGTTTTTAGAACTTCATCCCAAACTAAGTGTGTAGGTATTTTTTCTAAAAAACTTCTGGCTTCCTTCAGGAGCAGGCTAAAAGGTGTGTTTATATCTGTAGAGATCTTCTGTTGGAATTGTTTTTTTTTAAACACTTCCCATAAAATATCTGGATGTTTCACTCCATGTGCATTCTCTGGGTTACTTTACTGTTAGGAAATGTGGGAAATTTCACGTGGGAGGTTGTTGAGTTCTGAGCGTGTGCAGTGAGGAGCAAATAGAACCGCTAAGGAGATTAACATCAAACTTCTGTTTACTGCAGGTGTAGATAAGAATAGAAACCATCCACATGATGATTATGTAGTTCTACGTGTATAATTTCATGAAAGTCAATACATGTTATGTATAAACAATAGAATTCAGCAGAAATCCAATTTACCACCAGTTATGAGTGCATAATTCATGCATATTAATGAGACAGCTCTATTGACCACGCCCCTTCAAGGCGTACAAGGCGCCCGCTGGCCCCGCCCCTTCATAAATGATCGCTTGGCTCCACCCCCATATCCATCACCGTTGCGCTGTCAGTCAGGAGGAGCTCTGCCTCGGTGATGGATTCATGTGGAAATAAGAAGATTGGAGTGCAGATATAGTGTAACAGGAGAAGAAGCGGATGATGGCCTCAGACTGGAGTTTATTTATCGGTACAGGACTGTGTGAGGTCAAGCAGGAGATCAGCTGGTGTTCATGAGGAAACTTCACCTGCTTCTATTCTGGGAAATAAAAAGTGAGTTCTGAGTTTCAGAATTTATGTGTGCGTGTGTGTGCATGCGTGCGTGTGTGTGTGTGTGTGTGTGTGTGTGTGTGTAAAAATATTTTTCACTGTAGAATCGATTATTTTTTAGTAATTAGGTACAAATTGGTAATAAGTTCATATGTTATATTGGTTTCATTTAATTCGGTTCAATGAAAATTCGACTAAATCACTCCCCAGTCCCCGACCTTTTCCACCACGGACCAGATTGTGTGTGTGTGTGTGTGTGTGTGTGTGTGTGTGTGTGTGTGTGTGTGTGTGTGTGTGTGTGTGTGTGGTGGGGGAATTCATGCACATAATTAACCACAATATCGTGCATACTATATTCCTAATGATTAATATATATATATATATATATATATATATATATATATATATATATATATATATATATATATATATATATATACTCAAATCTAAGGCAGAATCAGCGCGCGCCCTGAGCCGCATCTTCTAAAGAGCGCACTGGGATTCAGGAGAATCATCTGTTGTGATGAAACCCATCATTTAAACTAGATTCTTGTTATGTTTTTGTAATAGAGCGCTCTTTTTGCTGACAGACTTCCAGTCTTCTGCTGTCTCATCATCTGGTCTTTAATCTTTCTGGATTTATTTTGTAGAACTGGTTTGTGTTCTTCATTTATCGATGCATAATTAAATTGCAGCTGAAACGTGCAGGAAATTGTCAGAGGTGAAAAAAGTCAAAGTCAAAAATATGGAAGTATAATAAATAAAACAGGTTTTAATTCTTACTGTGCAGCTCGGTACCAAACGATCCATGTTTCCGGTACCAAATGAACCACGTGCCCGGTACCAAATGATCACGTGCCCAGTACCAAATGATCCATGTGCCTGGTACCAAATTAACCACGTGCCCGGTACCAAACGATCGTGTGCCTGTTACCAAATTATCCATGTGCCTGGTACCAAATTAACCACGTGCCCGGTACCAAACGATCGTGTGCCTGGTACCAAATGATCCATGTGCCTGGTACCAAATTAACCACGTGCCGGTACCAAGCGATCGTGTGCCTGGTACCAAATGATCCATGTGCCTGGTACCAAATTAACCACGTGCCCGGTACCAAACGATCGTGTGCCTGGTACCAAATGATCCATGTGCCTGGTACCAAATTAACCACGTGCCCGGTACCAAACGATCGTGTGCCTGGTACCAAACGATCCATGTGCCCGTTATTTGTGGAGCCCTGCTTTAATTCATACATGAATCATTTAGTTTGTTACGGTTAAATGATTCGGCTTGTTCATTTACTTACAGCTTTATATTTGTGTTGATGTATCAATGACCCCAACCAGTCTTTGACCTTTCTTGTATCATGGACCACCAGTTTCAATGAACCAGGTGGAATTCGCCACGTGCAATAAAGTGCACATTATAATTACAATTACGGGTCACGATACTGTCTTCACGATTGGATTCTCAGAAAATGTAAATAG
>NC_060884.1:34114972-34189972 GCF_014805685.1 Silurus meridionalis | reverse complement strand
AGATGATCAGATTATGTTCAGAATAGCAGGATATTGTGATTTCTTGCTGGATTGTTCAAGCTTTTTTCAACTGTTGTCTTCAAAATGGTCACGAGATGAGGAAAAGGTGGATGCGAGCACAGATGTTCATTGAAAGTGTAAATATGGAAAAAGCACACAAAAGATAAAAAATAAAAAAAGCCAGACAATGAAATAGAAACTTAACCTGGAGCACGAATAACAAAAGCAAGACCCTCAGAAACACAGAATCCAGAACATAAATAATACCACTCATTAGGTGGAACAAGAAACAGGTGTGTGTGTATGTTAGAAATTGCAAAAGTACACACACCCATCACTCAGTAGATACTTATGTGCTAAAAGACTCGGTGAACGTTGAAGTTCTGACTGCACCTTTTCACTCAAGTGAAAGTAAAGAAGTTTGTGCTCTGACATGAACTTCAGTAAAAAGTACTGATTATTAAGATAAGATAAGATAAACCTTTATTCGTCCCACAGTGGGGAAATTTCTTTGTTACAGCAGCATAAAAAAATAAAATAATAAATGCTAATATATAAAAGAATAGACAACAGACATACTATAGTAAATATATTACTACCTGTTTTAGTGTCACGCTGTAACTGTACCTCACATCATATTAATATATTAATATAAAATCATTTCAGATGTTCTCTACTGAATGTACAGTGGGGAAAAAAGTATTTAGTCAGCCACCAATTGTGCAGGTTCTCCCACTTAAAAAGATGAGAGGCCTGTAATATTCATCATCGATACACTTCAACTCTGAGAGACAAAATGAGAACACATTGTCTGATTTTTAAAGAATTTATTTGCAAATTATGGTGGAAAATAAGTATTTGGTCAATAACAAAATTTGATCTCAATGACAATGACAGAGATCAAACGTTTTCTGTAAGTCTCCACAAGGTTTTCACACACTGTTGCTGTTAGTTTGGCCCATTCCTCCATGCAGATCTCCTTTAGAGCAGTGATGTTGTGGGGCTGTCGCCGGGCAACACGGATTTTCAACTCCCTCCAAAGATTTTCTATGGGGTTGAGATCTGGAGACTGGCTAGGCCACTCCAGGACCTTGAAATGCTTCTTACGAAGCCACTCCTTGGTTGCCCAGGCGGTGTGTTTGGGATTATTGTCATGCTGAAAGACCCAGCCACGTTTCATCTTCAATGCCCTTGCTGATGGAAGGAGGTTTTCATCAAAATCTCACGAAACATGGCCCCATTCATTCTTTCCTTTACACAGATCAGTCGTCCTGGTCTCTTTGCAGAAAAACAGCCCCAAAGCATAATGTTTCCACCCCCATGCTTCACAGTAGGTATGGTGTTCTTTGGATGCAACTCAGCATTCTTTCTCCTCCACACAAGTTGAGTTTTGACCAAAAAGTTCTATTTTAGTTTCATCTGACCATATTACATTCTCACAATCCTCTTCTGGATCATCCAAATGCTCTCTAGCAAACAGACGGGCCCAGACATGTACTGGCTTAAGCAGGGGGACACATCTGGCACTGCAGGATTTAAGTCCCTGGCAGCGTAGTGTGTTACTGATGATAGCCTTTGTTACTTTGGTCCCAGCTCTCTGCAGGTCATTTACTTGGTCCCCCCGTGTGGTTCTGGGATTTTTGCTCACCGTTCTTGTGATCATTTTGACCTCACGGGGTGAGATCTTGCGTGGAGCCCCAGATCGAGGGAGATTATCAGTGGTCTTGTATGTCTTCCATTTTTTAATAATTGCTTCCACAGTTGATTTCTTCACACCAAGCTGCTTACCTATTGCAGATCTTCCCAGCCTGGTGCAGGTCTACAATTTTGTTTCTGGTGTCCTCTTTGGTCTTGGCCATAGTGGAGTTTGGAGTCTGACTGTTTGAGGTTGTGGACAGGTGTCTTTTATACTAATAACGAGTTCTAACAGGTGCCATTAATACAGGAAACAAGTAGAGGACAGAGGAGCCTCTTAAAGAAGAAGTTACAGGTCTGTGACAGCCAGAAATCTTGCTTTTTGTATGTGACCAAATACTTATTTTCCACCATAATTTACAAATAAATTCTTTAAAAATCAGACAATGTGATTTTCGGGATTTGTTTTATTCATTTTGTCTCTCATAGTTGAAGTGTACCGATGATGAGAGAGACAGGAAATGAGAGCATCCAGAAGAGCATGTTATCATTTTACATGGTTTTCAGTGGTTTTGGCTGCAGTGACCATTATAGTGAGATCCAGATGATATAGTGAGACATGGTCCCAAGCCGGGATAAATGGGGAGGTTTGTGTTAGGAAGGGCATCCAGCTTAAAAACATGTGCCAAATCGAACATGCGGATCATAAATACGGATGATCCGCTGTGGCGACCCCTAATGGGAGAAGCCGAAATAAAGTTGTTGTTGTAGGAGTTACAGTGAGATACGTAGAGATTGAAGTGAGATGTTAAGCTGTTAGAGAGACACATAAATATTATCGTGAGACGAGTAGACAATATAGAGAAATGTGTAGACATTGTACTGAGTCGTATAGACGATATAGTGACATATTTGTAGATGTGGTGTAGGCATTACAGTGAGATGTTTAGATGTTACAGTGAGATGTGTAGGTGTTACAGTGAGAGGTGTAGACCTTACATTAAGATGTGTGGGCATTATAGTTAGACATGTAGATGTTACAGTAAGATGTGTAGATATTACATTGAGAGGTGTAGGCATTACAGTGAGATGTGTAAACTTTACAGTGAGAGGTGTTGATGTTACAGTGAGATGTGTAGACGTTACAATAAGAGATGTAGATGTTACAGTAAAAAGTGTATGCGTTACAGTGAGGTGTGTAGACGTTACAGTGAGATGTGTTGATTTTACAGTGAGAGGTGTTAATGTTACAGTGAGATGTGTAGACGTTACAGTAAGAGATGTAGATGTTACAGTGAGAGGTGTAGATGTTACAGTGAGATGTGTATGCATTACAGTGAGGTGTGTATGCATTAAAGTGAGAGGTGTTGATGTTACAGTGAGAGGTGTTGATGTTACAGTGAGAGGTGTTGATATTACAGGGAGAGGTGTTGATGTTACAGTGAGATGTGTATGCATTACAGTGAGGTGTGTAGATGTTACAGTGAGAGGTGTTGATGTTACAGTGAGAAGTGTTGATGTTACAGTGAGGTGTGTAGACGTTACAGTAAAAAGTGTTGGTGTTACAGTGAGGTGTGTATGTGTTACAGTGAGAAGTGTAGATCTAACAGTGAGGTGTTTAGGTGTTACAGTGAGATGTGTAGGCGTTAAAGTGAGAGGTGTAGGCATTACAGTGAGATGTTTAGATGTTACAGTGAGATGTGTAGGTGTTACAGTGAGAGGTGTAGACCTTACATTGCGATGTGTGGGCATTATAGTTAGACATGTAGATGTTACAGTAAGATGTTTAGATGTTACAGTAAGATGTTTAGATGTTACAGTAAGATGTGTAGATATTACAGTGAGATGTGTAAATTTTACAGTGAGGTGTGTATGCATTACAGTGAGAGGTGTTGATGTTACAGTGAGAGGTGTAGATGTTACAGTGAGATGTGTAGACGTTACAGTAAGAGATGTAGATGTTACAGTAAAAAGTGTATGTGTTACAGTGAGGTGTGTAGACGTTACAGTGAGATGTGTAAATTTTACAGTGAGGTGTGTATGCATTACAGTGAGAGGTGTTGATGTTACAGTGAGAGGTGTTGATGTTACAGTGAGAGGTGTTTATATTACAGGGAGAGGTGTTGATGTTACAGGGAGAGGTGTTGATGTTACAGTGAGATGTGTATGCAATACAGTGAGGTGTGTAGATGTTACAGTTAGATGTGTAGACATTACAGTAAGAGATGTAGATGTTACAGTGAGAGGTGTAGATGTTACAGTTAGATGTGTAGACATTACAGTAAGAGATGTAGATGTTACAGTGAAAGGTGTTGATGTTACAGTTAGAGGTGTTGATGTTACAGTGAGAGGTGTAGACGTTACAGTTTTTGTAGTAACAGCTTATATACAGCGATTTAAAATGATTGTAGAATCACACTCTAATCTGTGGTGTGTTGTTTGTCAGTGTTGTAATTGAATGTCATAGCTGGATTTAGACTAAAAAGAAGAAGAATGGCGAAGATCTGCACTGAACGCTCGTATCCGTCTCATCACCGGCTCTCGGTCCGGGCCTCAAACGAAGAACTGGACCAAATGGAAAATGGGGACAGCAGGTTTGGACGTGTCTTTGATTTTCACTGTTTATTTTGCTTTACCAACTTTTTGAGTTCCTGCTTACATGTAGACATTTAATTTAACGGCAGGAGCATGTACAGGTCAAGCAAAGATGTTTTTCTGCTCATCCAACAGACGTATCCAACAGAGTTTTTTTTTTATTCTGTGTAAAAATTTTGCAAATCCAAAAGGATTGGTTCAGATATTTTCCTCAGAGCAAAAGCTGCAGTCAAATCTAAACTAATGTCTAATGTAGTGACACTGGCGGTGAAAAGTGTGGAAACACCATGTGTTTTTTTGGTGTTTGAGAGACACATGCATTTTCATGTAAAGTTCTGAAGATTCATTTTGACCAAACAAATCTCTAAATGTCCAGATGTTCCACTTTATTTTCGGTGAAAAATCTTCCATTAGCATGAAGAACAGCTTCACACACACTTTGTTTCTCCAAACATTCAGCTGAAATACTTTGCTGTGTCTCTTGTAAAACTCTCCAAAGATGTTCTTCACTAGATGGAGGTTCATCTCAGAGCAGTTCAGTAGGATTGAGGTGCAGTGACTGGGCAGGTGGTTCCATGATAGAAATCACTCCAGACGTCTGTTTAGTCTCTAAATTGGACGTATTTGTCGCTTCGGCTCATCGTCTTCTTGTAACATGAAGTCGGTTCCAACGAGCCGCAGTCCAGACGGAACTGCATGGTGTTAAAGTACGGAATGGTTGCCATGTTGGTTCCTTTAACCATTTGACCTACATGTATATAATAAATGAGTGTGTTCTCCAGATATAAATAAAAACGTGTGAAGTGAAACATGACTTGGCTACAAGAATTTCATCCGAAAAAAAATAGTTTTTGCCCGAGGTGACATTTTGATGGCAGTTAATTCTGTTACATGAGCGAGTTTAATGAATAGAAACAAAAGGAACATTTACGTGTCTCTTAAAAACCATACAGCACTCCATTGTAGGTCTGAAAAATATACTGATATCATAGAAGCTGAAAATATCTAATTAGGATTTAGAGAGAGAGAGAGAGAGAGAGAGAGAGAGAGAGAGAGAGAGATAGATAGATAGATAGATAGATAGATAGATAGATAGATAGATAGATAGATAGATAGATAGATAGATAGATAGATAGATAGATAGATAGATAGGCTCTTCAGTGTTCTTGTAAGCTGATTGGTTGAGAGGTTTCTGGTGAAGTGTTTTTTTGTTTGTTCTTCTGTACTTTCAGGAGACACTCAATATGCGAGGACACCATCTCCGACATGAACGGGGTTATGTCCAGTCAGCTCCAGGAGTCTCGCAGGAGCTCCTTCACAGGAGCAGGGGCCATGGCCAGGTCACACACACACAAACACAATCACTCACACAAACACACACACACACACACACACACACACACACACACACACACACACACACACACACACACACACACATCCATCTGCAACTAATACTGTATATTCAGTGATGACTTTTATTTTTATTAAGCAGTGTGTTAAATCAGTTATAAGAAGACGTGTGTGAGATCAGATCAGATCAGATCTGATAAACAGCCTATGAAAATGTGTAGAAATGACAGACTTTACAGGGTGGTGAAAATGGAAAATTATGGAGCTATGAGTTGGTGACACTCGGGCATCAGTGATTGTGTGGAACCAGTGAGAACTCGTTTGAAACCTCTGCAGTAGTTATAATGGAAGAGTGGAGGTGTTCTAAAGCCTTTTATAGGAACAGTGATAGTTGCTGCACGAAAAGGAATTTCTGCATCATTACAGGTTAGGACCTCACAGTCGTGTCCTGTCTTCTCATGTGATCACAACATGGGCGCCTGATTTGGAAAAACAGCTCGACACAGAGATGATGCGTGTTGTGGCTCGATGATCTCTGGTGTCCTGCCCTTCAACACCACCTGGGGATTCCTTTTTTAAAGCTGAACCCGTTTCTTCAAAATGAGAACAGGACACGATCATAACGTCTTAATGAGTAAAGACGCCGGAATTCTTTTTGTCTCCAGTCACATTATCACTGTTCTTATAAAACCATCATAACTGATGTTGAGGGGTTCAGAACGAGTTTACTCTGGTTTTCAAACCTCAGGATCACCGACTCCCAGCTCCAAAATGTCCCCTTTCCCCTACGCCAGCATGTATAGTTACTATATTTGATCATGATGAGATTTTAAAAGTCCTCTGGTCTCACTTTGTACTGCCCTGTGTGAACCTGGAGTCTGACCTGTCCTGCTGTTCCAGGCTCTCCCACTTCCTGTTCATGCTGAGGAACTGGGCGTCTCACAGACTGCAGAATGAGGCAGAGCGCCCCGACTCCTTCCTGGAGAGATTCCGAGGTCCTGAGCTTAAAGATCTCTCCAGCCGCGGCAGCATCGCCCGGTCCTCATTAGAACATCCTGAGCGGCCTCACAACAGGAAGTAAGTCACCGCCGTCACCTCAGGTTCGAATAACTGTATATACAGGTCTGGTGGGAAGTCACATGACCTGAGAGGCTTCATGATGATCAGCATGGTCCACAGTTAGCCTTTATAACAGGGTTTAGGAGGTTATTAGTCGTAGCTTTAATATTTATTCCAATGAATTCATAACACTGAACGGTTCTTTCCTCTGAAGTCAGTGGTCACTCGCACTTTACAATACGAACAACTGCAACAGCACAGACGAGTAAGTATTCACTATTTATAGCTGTTTAGCATCCATTATTTATAGGCGTTTTAGCAGTAGATCTTCTCCTGCAGCATACACGTGTAGTGACTCCTACAATTCACATTCTAATATTTACTATGTATTTATTTCACTCCTGGGGCTGTTTTCTCTTTACACTCCTACACTCTTCACCTACAAACAGGTTCAACTTCAAAACCAAATCACTCCTTTTAGTTCAATACGGACAAAAGTTTGTGGACAGCTGACCATAAGATCAGTATCTGTCACCTTCTGAACATCCCATTCCATATTTAGTCTCCATTTGCTGTTAGAATGATCTCTGCTCTTCTGGGAAAATGTTTCTATTAATATTAATATCAGCAAAATGTAATATTTAGGTTCAGATAAAAATAAGTTTTTCCCAAAAATAAAAATACCAAACATCTTAGTGATAATTCAATCATTATTAGTAATATTTAACAATCAATAATATTAATAATAATAATGATATAATTATAAATATAGAAATATTATTATTATAATAATAATCATATAATAAATAAATAAATTAAATAATTTATCATTATTAATATTAATAATATTAATAACAATTTAATGTGGAATAAAATCAATAATATTATTTATATATATATAATATTAAAGTTCAGACTATTTATTATTATGAACACAGCCCCAACGTACATAGCGAGTGCTAGTGCTGCCCCCTAGTGCTGGTCTTTAGCTCTTTAGGTAGCAGAAAGCACTTTTATTTATTAAACTGAATAAAATGCAAAAAATGTAACTTTTAGCAAAAAAGAGGAAACAAAGAAAGATGAGAAAAAAGTGGAGGAGAAAAAGGATGGACAGAAAAATGAAGAGAAAAAGGATGGGGAGAAGAAAGAAGAGAAAAAGGATGAAAACAAGGAGAAAAAGAAAGATGATAAAAAGACAGAGGAGCCTCAGTAAGTATGCAGCAGGCAGCAGGTAAATGTTGGAACTTTCCCTAAAAAACTTTCATTTTGATAAAGTTAGTCTGAGTACTGAAAAGAAAGACAGACAAAATTGAAAGAAAGAAAGAAAGAAAGAATTAACTAAAAGTATAAAAGAAAGAAAAGTAAAGAAAGAAAGAAAGAAAGAAAGAAAGAAAGAAAGAAAGAAAGAAAGAAAGAAGAAAGAAGTAAAGAAAGAAAGAAGAAAGAAAGAAAGAAGAAAGAAAGAAAGAAAGAAAGAAAGAAAGAAAGAAAGAAGAAAGAATCAACTAAGAGTATAACAGTATGAGAGAAAGAAAAGTAAAAAGAAAGAAAGAAAGAAAGAAAGAAAGAAAGAAAGAAAGAAAGAAGGAAGAAGGAAAGAAAGAAAGAAAGAAGGAAAGAAAGTAAGACAAAGGAAAGAAAGAAAGAAAGAAAGAAAGAAAGAAAGAAAGACAGAAAGACAGAAAGAGAAAGAATGCATTAAAGAAAATGTGAACACAAACTATAAAAGTGTTAAAGAAAGAAAAAAAGATAGATAGATAGATAGATAGATAGATAGATAGATAGATAGATAGATAGATAGATAGATAGATAGATAGATAGATAGATAGATGTTCACATTAGTGATATTTATATATCAGACGCAGTGATATATAAACTTTTTCACTGTTGAGCAGCAAATGTATTAATGACCATCGTGAAATTCACTCACATGTTCAGTAGCATGGACTCGCTGTTCAGTGAGGGCGAAAGTAATGGCCCCCTCGTGCGTAGTGTGTTCCTGTGGTAGCTGAAGGATGGTTTAACACACACACACACACACACACACACACACACACACACACACACCGTGCTCACGAGCAGTCGTTCACATTTAGTCTATATTTTGACATTTGTTTTGGACTGTACGCTTTTTGTGGCTACATATAAATTGTGCTTTAAATGTCTATGATGTTTTTTTTGTTATTTTAATCGGTAATCATTCAAATTCATTTATAGGACCATAGAATTAATGGATGAATGAATGAATTAATAAATGAATGAATAAATAGTTCTTTTATTTTTTTATTTCTATTTTTTAAGGAAAAACTCGTTTATCGTGGATCCGTCCACAGACCTGTATTATCACTGGCTGACAGTAATAGCAGGACCAGTGTTCTACAACCTGATGATGCTCATCACAAGGTCTGAACTTAAAAATGGCTCTTCATTTGATATAAATGACACGTTATTAAACAGTGAAAGGAAATGAGTTCTTACACGATCCTTATTTCTAAAGATCTTGCTTTAACGAGCTCCAGGACTCGTACACGACGCTGTGGATGATCCTGGACTACACGTCGGATTTGATCTACTACACGGACACCTTTGTGAGATCGAGAACAGGTGAAGAGAAAATAAATACAATCCGGAAGGATTTCTTTTGATTACTTAACTAAATTCTTGCGTGATTTATAGGTTTCTTAGAACAAGGACTTCTGGTGAAAGACACAAAGAAGTTGATGGAGAATTACAGAAAAACAGTGCAGTTTAAATACGACATCTTCTCCATGCTCCCCACGGATATTTTCATGATCAAGGTGGGATACAACAACCCCGAGCTACGCTTCAACCGCCTCTTCAAAATGGCACGTCTCTTCGAGTTCTTCGATCGGACCGAGACGAGAACGAACTACCCGAACATCTTTCGTATCAGCAACCTCGTACTTTACATCCTCATCATCATCCACTGGAACGCCTGCATCTTCTTCGCAATTTCTAAAACCATCGGCTTCGGGACAGACACCTGGGTGTATCCGAACATCAGTCATCCGGAATACGGGCGTCTGTCCAGGAAATACATCTACTGCCTGTACTGGTCTACGCTCACCCTCACCACCATTGGAGAAACTCCACCCCCTGTTAGAGACGTCGAGTACCTGTTTGTGGTCACCGACTTCCTCATTGGTGTGTTAATCTTCGCTACCATTGTCGGTAATGTGGGTGCGATGATCTCCAACATGAACGCGTCACGTGCCGACTTCCAGGCCAAGATCGACTCCATCAAGCAGTACATGCAGTTCCGGAAGGTCAGCAAAGATCTCGAGGCCAGAGTCATCAAGTGGTTTGATTACCTCTGGACGGAGAAGAAAACCTGCGATGAGAAGGAGGTACTGAAGAACCTTCCAGACAAGCTCAAAGCCGAGATCGCCATTAACGTCCACCTGGACACACTGAAGAAGGTACGGATCTTTCAGGACTGTGAAGCCGGGCTTCTTATCGAGCTGGTCCTGAAGCTTCAGCCTCAAGTCTTCAGCCCTGGAGATTACATTTGCAAGAAAGGCGACATCGGACGCGAGATGTACATCATCAAAGAAGGGAAGCTCGCCGTGGTGGCCGACGACGGAGTCACGCAGTTCGTGGTTCTCAGCGACGGAGCGTATTTCGGAGAAATCAGCATCCTTGGTATCAAAGGCAGCAAAGCCGGGAACAGAAGAACCGCAAACATCCGCAGCGTGGGCTACTCCGACCTCTTCGCCCTCTCCAAAGACGACCTCATGGAGGCGCTGACCGAGTACCCTGAAGCCAAAAAGGCACTGGAGGAGAAAGGGAAGGCCATCCTGAGGAAGGATAATCTCCTGGATGAAGCGGCGGCCAGCGCCGGAGCCGACCCCAAAGATCTGGAGGAGAAGATTTCACAATTGGAGAGCAACCTTGAAATAATGACCACTAAGTTGGCCAGACTGGTAGCAGAGTACACGTCCTACCAGAGCAGGATCAAGCAGAGGCTCACCAACATGGAGAACAAAGTAAAGACGCTGAGGGAGGAAGATCTTTCCGAGGTGGTGGCCGACAAAAAGGAGGAGGAGAAAAAAAACAAATAGATTGATGATTTGTTTGTACATTTTGGTAACATTTCTAAATGCAGCATTATTTACATGTACAGAACGACATTTAGAGCTTTAAAGCTAAACTGATTTCCACATTGTACAGCACTGCATTCATCACCAGGGGTCCCCAAACTATGGCCCCTATGCCCCACATTTGGTATGGCCCCTTTGAACAATGCCAGAGACATATTTTGAACATTTAATTTTAAATATATGTTTTACTCATATCATATCTGTATTTGATAATAAAATTTGGCTTTTAAACTTAAATGTCCTTCAGTTATTAATGGAGGTCGCTGGAACCATTGACTATTTACAAAAATCCATACTGATAGTTTTTCCGGCTTCCGGTCTGGTGTCATTACGAGAGCGGCCTCTAGAGGCGAATCACTGACACTACGTGCTGTTTGTTTTTACACGTGAGACTGCGCACTGCACCGGAGAGCTCTATATTATTTTTTTATACTTTATTAATTATATATTTATATTTATTCAAGAATATATTCCTATTTATTTAATTAAGCACAGTTTCATACGGAAGCGCATTGCATTCACAAAGAGAAAAAAAATCACAGAAAGGATCTCATAATTATTAATATCTCATAATTATGACTTAGTATCTCATAATTACGACTAAGTATCTCATAATTCTAACTTAGTATCCCATAATTACGACTTATTATCTCATAATTACGACTTAGTATCTCATAGGCGACATCATAATAATAGTTAATGCCCCGTATCTATTAACTGAAGCAGGACCGTAAGTAAATGAATTAGCAGGAGGAGCAGGTCAGTGAGGAAATGTCCAGTAGCTCATTAAACTAATATAATGTTAGATTTTTATTATGACCAAATAAAACTTCATTCTTGGAGATGTTTTCCATGTGATCTACGATGCCTGTGGTGTCTTTTCTGATCAGGGAAGAATCACACAGCACACAGAATGGTGCATATGTTCTTCTTTAGTTTAATGCAGATAACAGACATGTACATACACACTGGAACAAACCTGAGCTAAAACTGTTCCTGATTGGGTAAGAAGACATAATAACCGGAGATGTGTGAGTCCAGATAAAGACTTCCTGTAGACCTCACATACTCACATCATAAAGATCCTATAGACACTGAACAGATAACAGGAATGTGTTTAGAGAACCAGTGTGAGAACCATCTTAACACTAACATCTACAGTCATCAAGATTAACCATATGAGACCTGCTACATCTCCATGGTTGCACAATGAGGCACTTCAGAGCAAAGAATGCAGTAACATCAGATCCGGTGTTACACGTTAAAATTCTCGCCTGCCACAGACTGCCCCAACTTATCTCATAATTATGAGATACTAAGTCATAATTATGAGATAAGTCATAATTATGAGATACTAAGTCGTAAATATGAGATACTAAGTCATAATTACGATAAGTCGTAAATGAGATACTAAGTCAATTATGAGATACTAAGTCGTAATTATAGGATACTAAGTCGTAATTATGAGATTTTAAATCATAATTATGAGATACTAAGTCGTAATTATGAGATACTAAGTCATAATTACGATAAGTCGTAAATGAGATACTAAGTCAATTATGAGATACTAAGTCATAATTACGATAAGTCGTAATTAAGATATACTAAGTCAATTATGAGATACTAAGTCATAATTATGAGATACTAAGTCATAATTATGAGATACTAAGTCGTAATTATGAGATACTAAGTCATAATTACGATAAGTCGTAATTATGAGATACTAAGTCATAATTACGATAAGTCGTAATTAAGATATACTAAGTCAATTTTGAGATACTAAGTCGTAATTATGAGATACTAAGTCATAATTATGAGATACTAAGTCGTAATTATGAGATACTAAGTCGTAATTATGAGATTTTAAATCATAATTATGAGATACTAAGTCATAATTATTAAGTCCTTCCTGTGATTTTTTTCTCTTTGTGAAGGCAATGCGCTTCTGTGGTTTCATGATTAAGTACTGTTTTTTATTTGATTTTTTTATAATAAAGTTCAGCACTGTTTTACATAAAGTTTTATGTCTGTTTGTTTCCATTTTAAAAACTATTGGTTGATTAATCGGTTATCGGCAAGTGCGATCCAACCTAGATATCGGTATCGGTAAAATCCATCTGTAAAATTAGTCGTCCTCTAGTTATAAACGTGGCCAAAATAATAAACTAATCCAGAATTAGGAGGCAAAAAAAATTAATTTATAATCATAATAAAATTTCCTGACCCCTGAGGCATTTCCTGTTCCAATAAAGAAAGAAAAGATCTTCTACAAAAGAATATCAGGTGTTTCTTCTTCATGCCTCTGCTTCCTACTGTTATAAAGGCGATGACACTTGAGACTCTGTCCATTCAGGAATCCAGCAGCTCTGTGGTGTAAATATGATCCTTATAAGAAGTTCTCGTATCAGGAGAAATAAACTGACACTGGAATATTTTTCTGTCTTCAGATTTTAGTGCAGCAAGTAAGAGAGAAGGTGAAAAAAAACAGGAAGGACATTTATAAGGTTTGTGTTTTTTTATTGATTGTTGAATGAAATACACAATAGAATGAGACCTTTCAGAGATCTTTCTCATTCTTTTCAATGGAGAAAGTGTGGATATGAGGCCCGATGGTGCATGGAAACGTCCAGTTCAGAACTTAGGCTTTTGTGTCAATCAAATATTTTATCAAAGTGAGTGACAGGTGAGAGATACAACTAATAATGAAGCTGTTGGAGTTTCCTCCTGGTGCTGTTTTTCTCTCTGTTCTCAATTTTCTTCTCCAAACTCATTTTGTGCCTCGAACTGTTGATGAAAATCTCCGTGTTCACCATAGAAGTTCCACCACACGCAAAACTCCTCCATGGAGCTCAGTGACGTCATTAGGAAATGTGTACAATCGCCGTCTCACTCTAGATGGAACTGGAACTGGATGTTACTATGGTTACAGGTGTTTATAAGCAGAACATTCATTTACATTCAACTGACAAACACAGACAACCTGCATGTTCAACGCTCTGAACTCACACCTGAACTCCTTTCAGCCAATCACAATCCACTATTCACACCTGAACTCCTTCCAACCAATCACAATCCACTATTCACACCTGAACTCCTTCCAGCCAATCACAATCCACTATTCACACTTGAACTCCTTCCAGCCAATCACAATCCACTATTCACACCTGAACTCCTTCCAGCCAATCACAATCCACTATTCACACCTGAACTCCTTCCAGCCAATCACAATCCAGCATTCACACCTAAACTCCTTCCAGCCAATCACAATCCACTATTCACACCTGAACTCCTTCCAGCCAATCACAATCCACTATTCACACCTGAACTCCTTCCAGCCAATCACAATCCACTATTCACACCTGAACTCCTTCCAGCCAATCACAATCCACTATTCACACTTGAACTCCTTCCAGCCAATCACAATCCACTATTCACACCTGAACTCCTTCCAGCCAATCACAATCCACTATTCACACCTGAACTCCTTCCAGCCAATCACAATCATTTTGTACAAATTTAAACAAATATTCTTGTGTAATTTCACAGGCTGATAAAAATGTATAACTGTGTTTGAAAGGGTCAAAGTTCAGTAGAGTTCATTCTCCACTGTCTAGACGGTAGATTTATCTTTGTTTTTAATGTGTTGTTAGAATTACATATTTTAATCTTCCTGTAGAATCATTCTTTTAAGCAGATCAAATTATTTCTTAATGCCACCTTAGAAAATATGTCTATCAGCATAAGGACCAGTGCTCATAACAACATCTATGTTGGAGAACATTGAAGAACATTAGTCAGTCATACTTACAATATACAATTACAATATAAATTTGTGCTCATTTAGCTACAAGGTAGTGATGTAGGTGAGAAGGTGAGGAGGTCTGGAGTGCAGTCAGAGTTCACTTTCAGCCTGTTCAATAGGGTTGGAGGAGGAGATCTTCCACTCCAACTCAGGGAAAGCAGATTCATAGAATTGGCTTTGTGCACAGGGACATTGTCACGCTGGAAAAGTCCCAATACTTTTGCAGTAGTGTAAAATAGTATTTACAGTAGTGCAGGTGTTGATAATCCAGCTCAGGTTAATGAGGTACAATATTAATACATCACCGCCACCTAATGGATAGTGTCTGAACTGCAGCTCGTACGTTTACTTTTACGGCATTCAGCATGAATAAATGCCCGCTGTTTTTTATTTTAGAGCTCAAAAGATTCATGGCCTGGATTCCACAAGGTGTTTCGGAGGTCCCGCGGAAACGAACGCATTACATGATTGGCTGGAGGTTCAGGCCTAGTTTATCTATAACTCTAACCCATCCCAAAAGTGGTCCTCAGGTCCATAAGCGTCTTCAACTATTAACATCACCGCCACCTAGCCGATAAAGCCCGAACTGCAGGTCTATATAAATACACTGCTGTTTCATTGTTGGAGAAGAAAACATCCAAAATTGTACATGGCATGGGGCTTGGACATGAACTCATCCCAAGATTTGGTGAAAATCTTCTGCTCTAACTTTAACCCCATCCCAAAGGTGCACTGAAGCCACCTCAGGTTAATGGAAGTCCATGAACCTGAGATTTTGAACTCTCATCCATCTGATTTAAAATCGAATGTCCGACGACGGAGCTACATGCGCCTGCACTAGAGACACTATAACGCCTCTAAACTTAATGTACCATCGTATATATTTCTAAAGGTGGGTGAAGAACTGAACATCTCACCCCCACAATCAGAGCTTCCAGATTGGATTAGTCCCTTTATGGCATCAGACCTCATTTGCATAGAACTGAAAAAGACCATCAAGACGATCTCACTCTCTCTCACTCACACTCACACACACACACACACACACACACACACACACACACACACACACACCCTTTTAATCCATTTTTTTTTTTTTTTTTACATTTATTTAAGAATAACTCGAAACAATCAATTTAAATGCTTTCATTCTCAATATCAAGTTTTTTATTGTAAGGGCCTCAGCAGTGGAACAAACCACACACACCTTTTTCATAGTTTTTCCGAGGAAGATAGAGGGGAAAAAAATAAAATAAAAATGACAGCAAAGTAAACATTTTTTTATTTTTATTATTATTTATGGAACCGGGGCATCACTAAAGCGGATCTTTAGCTGGGTAACACTTTTGGCACGTCGTGATGATGGAAACAAAACAACAACAACAAAAAAAAAGTGCCAAAAAGCTGATCACATGGAGAAAAACTGAATGATGCCATTTATAAAAAAAAAAACAAAAAAAAAAACAAAAGGGGGATAATATCTGTGATTTCATTTGTTTAAAAGACATGGGGGTGTTTAAAATGAGAACGTATGTCTTTCGTTAGGCCGTGCAATCACCTGACCGTGTCTGTCACTCTCTCTCTCTCTCTCTCTCTCTCACACACACACACACACACACACACACACACACACACACACACACACACACACACGGAGATCCTCCAGCAGACTCTACAGCCAAATACAAGTCAAACACTGGTCATTAGTAAGCAGCACAAACCTTAACAAACTGCTTCTCCTCAATAAATACCTGCTGAGAAGGTTCTGGAAACCGTTCTGTACCTTTTAAAAAATATATATATTTTTTAGAACAAACCATAAGGATGAGCTTGACGGTACATGAGAAGTGACCTGGGAAGACCTGCGAAAGCGTGACGAGAGGCCGAGACGACACCCACGTTCCCCCAAATAACCAAACCAAAAAAAAAAAAACCGTGAACAAGACATTCTGAATATTAATTAAGTGCACTTTCACAGTTCGACCGGAGTTTAGACGAAAGCCATCAGCAATCAGTCCTCCTCTTTCTCCTTTTCCTCATCATCCCTTTTTGTTCTGTTTCAGATTTCTTTAAATGTCCTAGAGGTCTGCAGAACCTCGAACCTCGAACAAGTGCGCTGTTTAAATGGGGGTACAAAAACAAACAAAAACAGGCATTCTTTCTTGATTTTTTTTTTAAATCCCTTAAAATAAATAGTGCTATATCTCAGTGCATACAAAAAAAGGGAAAAATTAACACTTATATGGAGAAGAACCGAGAGAGCGAGAGAGCGAGAGAGAGAGAGAGAGAGAGAGAGAGAGAGAGAGAGAGAGAGAGAGCGACAGAGAGAGAGAAAAAGAGAGAGCGAGAGACGAGTCCAGTGTGGTTTTATCTACTTTAGTTAGGCACAGGCACTCGGTCACCACAACTTTTTCCCCTTTTAGCCCATTTTACAATCCTTACACTGAAAACTTGATATTGTTGTTTGTAGTCACCGATTTCACCTTTTTTGTTGTTTTTTTTTGTTTTGTTTAAAGTGAAAAAAGTTCCACGTTTTGTTTTAGTTTTCTTTTCCCGCCGCCGTCGTTGCCGCCGCTCCGGTCGCCTCAGAGCATGCCGAAGCCTTTGGCGTAAGTGATGGCTTTGAGGAGTCTCTCTTTAAGTTTCTCCTTGGTGGAGTATTCGGGGAGGAGCAGCACGTTAAAGCACGTGTGAGACGTCGGTAACCTGAGGGCATTTCACAAACAAGACAAACGCGGTTTACTTTCAGAGAGGGGGGGGTTGTTTATCCGAGCTTGTCGTTTTCTTACATTATTAACGTACGAATATGGTATCAAAACAAGGCGCTCTCACTCTACTCGCCTGATCTGGCTCTCGAGGACTTCACCCTATTTTGTAGGTCGTCGTGTGAAAACGTAGATAAATAAAGTATTTTCTTGTAAATAGAGTGAGTCTGGAAACGTTTTGATACCATAATAATGCTTTTACTCTAAATGTCCCACTGATGATGAGGGTGTTTGTGTGGCAGCAGGGGGGTGATCAGGCAGGGGTTTGTGAATGTGGGGCAGAGTAATTTCCCCAGGCTCGACCCTCCACTCACAAACCCACCCTCGACCACACCCCTGCTGCGAATGCAAGGAGGAGCCAGAGGAAGTGAGGCTCCACCCTCTATTTATAAACCCCCAGAGTTGCCCACACCTCATCATCACTGTGACGCTACGCAGAAGATCTTGTTTTTACCTGTCCGAGTCAGGGCCGTTCTTAGCGATGATCATCTTCAGCTTGCCCAGGCCCCCCACCGGCGCTCTGTCTGTTCCTGTAGTGAACTGCAAAAACAACCTCTTCTGCTCCTGTCCGAATGAGTGCACCGTCTCCCAGAAGTCCCTGCGGTCAAACACGGCCAGGCGATCGTTAGCATCGTCGGTGTACAACAGAGGAACACAGAATGTATTTGTGGTGCGTTATACCAGAAACTGTAGTCTTTTTTCAATTCTGTGACTTAACATGAGCAACAGTCACTTTTTTCTTGGATGATACATAAAATATAATGAAATACAAAAGTCGTGGCTTCAGTGTTCCTGTCAGTCACATTCTACAGACCAGTGTAAAGGAAGGGGGCGGAGAATTGTAAATGAGGGAGAGGCTAAAAACAAAACAAACAAACAAACAAACAAAAACAAACCCAAAACATGTTGAATCACCTGATCGGTTGTTAGCAAGCTAATCATACCGTAAATCAGCTCCAAAAGTTGTGTGTGGGAAGGTTCTGCGTATTCAGAGTCGAGTGCTTTACATTCCTGGAATCTCTTGTGTCTAATTCACGGCTATACGGCTGTCTGATTATTCACGCGTCAAAGTTAGAATACATTTATATTTAAATAATGATTCTGGTATATTGTGGATATATTGCTGCATCAATAGTACACATTAAAGTTATAACCAAATTAATCAAAATGGTTTGATTTAAACGGCTGCAGAAGCAATCGGCACTTGATGCAGCATTTAAATGACTTGTATGAACTAACTCAATAAACCACGAGATTTAGTGTGTAAGTGTGTAAATAGGGTTTGTGAGACCTTTTAAAGAAATCTAAGACCTCTCTCAAAAAAACACAAATACGCAACTTAACCAAACCCTAGTCATTTTTTTCAGGTTGAGTATCGCTGGAAAATAAAACCCCTTTTTTACGTCTGTGGTACGATCCGAGAGATTCGCTCCAGTAACAGACAGCTTGATTGGCAGATTTAAAGTCGTAATACAGCGAATTATATTTGGATAATTTAAAGGGAGTTTCCACGGTGCTGTGGTTCTAACAAACAAACATTCTAAAGTGCTGCGAGAGCAACCATCAGCATCAGAGGTCAGGTCACATGGACGTTGGAAAATTAAGACATGCTTTAAATTATTTAAAACATAAAACAGTGAATTTAAGACATTTCACATTTTTGGACGTTTTGGGACCCACGGAAAACCCTGGTAAAACCTAAACCGGTTCAGGGTGACTGAGGAGAGCAGGGATATGACGTACTTAATGATGCGACAGTCTCTGTTGTAACCGCCGTCGTATTCTGTGGTCTCTTCCAGCGCTTGAAAGTCGAGATTCTGAAAGGGAAATAAACAGACCCCGGGGAGGGGGGAGGGGGTGTTACCCAAACAGGGCTTGAGTCGGATCACGTGACTGTAACCGTGTACGGCGCTCACTTACCCTGCTGCCACATATCAGCAGCTCGATTTCCTCCGGCCGGAACAGATACTTCAGTGGAGACTCGTTAGTGACCATGTGGAAGCCTCTTCTAAAGGCCTTGAACTGTTTCTCCACACTTTTATTCAGCATGTATTCGGCATAAAGTTCTACAAATTCCTGCACAGACACAATAGAAGAGGAAAAATAAAAACTGTGAGTCAAATAGAACCTGTGCTTCATTCACCCATTAAGGAGACGTGATACGACGGACCTTCCTGTTATCGCCAGTGACGGGGATTTTGTCTCCACCGTCCCTCAAGTCGTACATGAGAGGATTCCCAAACAGGTCCGTCTGCGAGATCTGGAAGGTGATCATCATGTCCTCCTCCACATTACCTTCATACTCCAGCAGTTCCTTCAGACTCTGATGAAGAACCTGATCAAAGCAGAAGAACGTTTAGATTATCCCAGACCTGACTTGCTTGTGTAAAATATTTGAAGCACAACAATCATACGTAAAAATAAACAAATAAATAAATAAATAAATAAATAAATAAAAACAAAACCCTGGCGCTCATGTCGTCTCTAAGCTTTTAGTGCTTCTATGGACTCAGCTTGTCACAAAATAGCCATAAACCAATCAAGGAATTTATTTATTTTATTATTTTAAAGAATAATGACATATACGATTTGTAGCTAGCAATGTAAAAGACATTTTCACATAAGTGTAAAAAACAAACAAAACCAAAAAAAATCCACTTTATATTTTTGCTATCTGGGATATCTAGAGTATGTGGGGCTGGATTCTAAATTTGCATATTCATGCAGATTCATAAAACCCGGTGCTTTTATTCGACAGTAAAGATAAAGACGATGTTTAGAAATCTTTTTTATTTAATTATTATAAAAAAAAAAAATAGTTTGCAATTTATACAGCTATAAATTTTAAATGCTTTTCTGGACTGTGACTGGTCAGAAGGTGTTAATTGATTTTAATGACATATTATAGCACTCCTATCGTTTCTATGGGAGCAGCTCCATTATAATTATCAGCTCATTTATAAAAACAGGCCCAATAAGGAGTCATCTCCAGAGTCTCAGCCAGTCTATCCACTATACGCAGAGCCTCAGCCAGTCTATCCACTATACACAGAGTCTCAGCCAGTCTATCCACTATACACAGAGTCTCAGCCAGTCTATCCACTATCGCAGAGTCTCAGCCAGTCTATCCACTATACACAGAGTCTCAGCCAGTCTATCCACTATACACAGAGTCTCAGCCAGTCTATCCACTATACACAGAGTCTCAGCCAGTCTATCCACTATACACAGAGTCTCAGCCAGTCTATCCACTATACGCAGAGTCTCAGCCAGTCTATCCACTATACGCAGAGTCTCAGCCAGTCTATCCACTATACACAGAGTCTCAGCCAGTCTATCCACTATACAGAGTCTCAGCCAGTCTATCCACTATACACAGAGTCTCAGCCAGTCTATCCACTATACACAGAGCCTCAGCCAGTCTATCCACTATACACAGAGCCTCAGCCAGTCTATCCACTATACACAGAGCCTCAGCCAGTCTATCCACTATACAGAGTCTCAGCCAGTCTATCCACTATACACAGAGTCTCAGCCAGTCTATCCACTATACACAGAGTCTCAGCCAGTCTATCCACTATACAAAGAGTCTCAGCCAGTCTATCCACTATACACAGAGTCTCAGCCAGTCTATCCACTATACACAGAGTCTCAGCCAGTCTATCCACTATACACAGAGTCTCAGCCAGTCTATCCACTATACACAGAGCCTCAGCCAGTCTATCCACTATACACAGAGTCTCAGCCAGTCTATCCACTATACACAGGTCTCAGCCAGTCTATCCACTATACACAGAGCCTCAGCCAGTCTATCCACTATACACAGAGCCTCAGCCAGTCTATCCACTATACACAGAGTCTCAGCCAGTCTATCCACTATACACAGAGTCTCAGCCAGTCTATCCACTATACAGAGCCTCAGCCAGTCTATCCACTATACACAGAGTCTCAGCCAGTCTATCCACTATACACAGAGTCTCAGCCAGTCTATCCACTATACACAGAGTCTCAGCCAGTCTATCCACTATACACAGAGCCTCAGCCAGTCTATCCACTATACACAGAGCCTCAGCCAGTCTATCCACTATACACAGAGTCTCAGCCAGTCTATCCACTATACACAGAGTCTCAGCCAGTCTATCCACTATACACAGAGCCTCAGCCAGTCTATCCACTATCACAGAGTCTCAGCCAGTCTATCCACTATACACAGAGTCTCAGCCAGTCTATCCACTATCGCAGAGTCTCAGCCAGTCTATCCACTATCACAGAGTCTCAGCCAGTCTATCCACTATACACAGAGTCTCAGCCAGTCTATCCACTATCGCAGAGTCTCAGCCAGTCTATCCACTATACACAGAGTCTCAGCCAGTCTATCCACTATACACAGAGTCTCAGCCAGTCTATCCACTATCGCAGAGTCTCAGCCAGTCTATCCACTATAGAGTCTCAGCCAGTCTATCCACTATACGCAGAGTCTCAGCCAGTCTATCCACTATACACAGAGTCTCAGCCAGTCTATCCACTATACGCAGAGTCTCAGCCAGTCTATCCACTATACACAGAGTCTCAGCCAGTCTATCCACTATACACAGAGTCTCAGCCAGTCTATCCACTATACGCAGAGTCTCAGCCAGTCTATCCACTATCATGAGTCTCAGCCAGTCTATCCACTATACGCAGAGTCTCAGCCAGTCTATCCACTATACACAGAGTCTCAGCCAGTCTATCCACTATACGCAGAGTCTCAGCCAGTCTATCCACTATACGCAGAGTCTCAGCCAGTCTATCCACTATACGCAGAGTCTCAGCCAGTCTATCCACTATACAGAGTCTCAGCCAGTCTATCCACTATACACAGAGTCTCAGCCAGTCTATACACTTTATCTTCAGCCATACTAAGCCCTCATTTCGCTTTAAGTCAGTGTTACCGGATGGGAATCTGCGAGGTCCCGGAAAGTTCCTTTCTTCCCCATGAGCTTCCTGTACACCACCATGGGGAAATGAACGTCCAGGATGCAGTTATTGTAGATGGCCAGGCCCAGGACTATCCCGATCAATGTGAACTGGCCTTCGTTCTCAAGCGACGAGGGGTTGAACCAGAAGAGCTTTGTGCTTTCGTCGTAGGTGAACATGCCTGCAGAGGACAGGGACAGAACACGCATGAGGTACGACCACATACATTTACACGAGAACTAATTGACTGACATTTAATTAGTAATCATACTCTACCATAGAGATCGAACTGATTTATCGGTTTTGCTGATTAACTGGCACTAATAATTGATTTGCTGGAACTATCAGCAAAAATCCATACAGATAGTTTTTCCTGGTTGCGTTATACGGTACGAGAACTGCATCTAGATGCGAATCACTGATACTACATGCTGTTAAATAATATTAAAAACTGTTTTTATTCATTTTGGATGTAACATTTATTTATTTGGAGTGTGTATTTTTAGTTTGAATGCATTTCATACTTTCCACAGTATTAATATAATTTATATATTCATATTTACTGTTTTTTTTCTTGTAATAAAGTTCAGTAATATTTTAAATGGAGTGTTATGTTTGTTTTTTATCCAGTATCCATTTTACAAACAGTATTGGCAAATTCAGTATCGGCTCAGACATTTGCGGCATTCAGACAACCTCCACTGTACAGTCGAGAAACAAACAGGCCGTAGTTGATTAGTACCTATATCTGGATTGAAAATTTCCTCTACTACGAGCTGAAAGAACTCTTTGGAAACTCCTCCTTCATCAACACCCTGTTCTCCTTCAAACTCCACGTACAGCTGTTTCTTCAGATCGGCCGGGTTCTCCATGGCGATCATCTCCAGCTGAAATCAAAAACCAATATTAAGCACCTGTCAATGCATTTGTAACATTTTGATGCAGATTATTGGTGTATGTGCTCATTAGCTAGCATGCGTGGGACTCACCCTGACGAGCGCGTCGTCGATGACGTGGTCTCTGCGCACTTTGAGACGCAGGTAGGGGTTGAGCTGCTGTCCCTGCACCAGGCTGTAGAGCGCCGTGATCCTGCGCTCACTGTACATACGGATGCGGTTGTCGTAGTAGAGGCCCAGGTTCTTGGTGACGGCGTTCAAGATGAACGGGCAGGTCATAAAGGAAAACTTGCTTTCCGTCTCCACCTTGAAGAAGGTGTAGTCTTTGTCCATTTCCAGCACGTCGTTGAGAGGCTCGTTGATGAACTCGTCAAAAGGGATGAGCGGGCTGCGGCAGTCCGAGACACGTACGCCGAGCTCCGTTTCCAGAGGGTCTACACGAGGGCCTTTCTTGGCGCGACGTTCCTCGCCCAATAGCTCCTGCAGCGTGAGTTCACTCGATTCCGCTACCGGCTCGTCGTCTTCATCCTCGCTGTGCCCCATGTCTAGGTCACCCCCTAAGATGTTGGCGTAGTAGACCACCTTGAGGCACCTGGTGGCCGCCACGACCCCGTCGTCTTCGTTGACTAGGTTGTCGCTGTTGAACTCGTTGCTGATCACGGTGTACGTGATGAGCTGCTGGAAGGTCTCGAGGAGACGCCGGATGTGCTCCGTGCCGTGCTGTGCCCACAGTCGTGCCAGCTTGGCCAGAGCAGGGAGGGGCAGCTTGCTCATGGCCTTGCAGAACTGCGGCAGCGCCATCTCCAGGTACTCAGGGCTGTGCAGGTTGCTGTTCTCCATCACGATTATAAACACGTTGAGGTAGTCATGATTGGCGGTGTAGGTGTTGTGGTAGGTGAGGTCGCACTCCACGTTAGGCGACAGATACACCAGGGCGTTCAGGAAGGCGGCTTCCACCTTCTCGTTGGAAAGCAGCCTATCATAAACTCTCCGCACCGCCTCAATGTCCACAGACACCTCCACGGGCTTCCGGGCATCGTCTCCGGACGCTCCTTCGCTTGAGGACGCCGCATCCGAGTCTACTTCCATGGCGGTAGCGGCACAAGCCGCGGCAGCCTCTTTCTCGTCCTCATCTTTATCCTCGTCTTTGGCCTGCAGCGACTTCAGCTCCTCCTTGGTGTGCTGCTTGGCTTTGCGAAAACTCTGCACCAGACTCTCTGCGTTTGAGAATACCCTTCCTATCACACGGATCAGAGGGGAGTAATCCTCCGTCTCGCCGCAGATGGCCAGGATTTCATACACCTTCTCCTCCGTCAAGTAATTTAAATCTGAAATGTTACAGAAAACCCATGACAACCACGACAAAACAAAAACAAAACACCTACCCAAAAAAGAGGTCCTACGCTTTACCTCTAAAGTCTTCCCTGGCGGGAGGCAGGTCTTTGTGGTTCATCTTCCCGTTGCTGCAAGCCGAAAAGTTGTGAGCTCCTTTGGCACTGTTCTCCGGGAAAGCCGAGCTGGCGCCTTTTTTGGAGGGATGGGGATCACACAGTTTGGCGTTATTTTTATACAGCTCCAGGGCCTTGAGGGCCGCTGCATTGTTATCCATGCGCCGGAAACCCGGGGAGGAGCCACAAGCCTCATTCGTGCAGGCCTCATTTCCACAGCCCTCGGTTAACTGGTGGTAGTAGCGCTCGATTAGATGTTTTGCAGCCGCTCGCTTCCTGTAGCACACACACACACACGCACACCGGACAGCGATGTATTAGTACGGTTCGAATCGGAGAGTCTGTACGGTGCAATCAGGCTGCATACGTCACTTCAGGACTTCAATCAATGACCGGAGAAGCTTAAGCGTCGAGGTGACCACCAAAGTGAGTCTTTACGTCGAGAACAATTACTCTAACAGATGCTCTTTATACGCCATGCGAACTGACTACTTCTGCAATAAATATTTCATGCTGCATGCATTATTTGCTCCTGATTCCATGTAGAAAGACAGGAAATACTGCCTTTTCGCTTCACCGTACCTCACTGACAGAAAATACCATCCAACATGCTACACGTGTCCAGTTTTAGCTCTGGAAAGAACGAGTGGTAATAAAGTAGATGTTTGAGCAGATACTTACATTAGACTTGCTTAAAGTTTCCAAAGCCGGACTCCTTCTCTGAACTCTAGAGGGAACAAAACGTGGTCAGGAAACAATCCTGTTGATGACGAGAAGACCAGTTAGAACTGAGCCAAAAAGCACAACTTTTTATTCTGAAGTGGCCCTTGGTGTGAAACAAACCGCATGAACGCCTTGTTTGATTGGCTCACAGTGGTACGGACGAATAACAGATCGCATGTCTACAAAAATAACTTCGGATCTGGTCTACACGTGATCGGTTCTTTGATCTCTATGAATGGCAGTAACAGACAAATCTTTTCACATAAAATAAATGCATTTACAACCCAAATTGTAGTGTTTGAAAGTTAGCGCCCGCTGCACCCCTGCCCTGCTTTCTAGCTGAAACCCACCACCATTTTATAATTTATCAACAATTTCTTCTTGTAAGTCATTGACCAACATTGCTCTCAATGACTAATCCCCAATCAGCATTGCTCCCAGAGACCAATCCCTGACCAATATTTTCCTGTATGTATATAGCATGTGTATTGCCTGTATAATCTCATATAGCCTCGTCTACAGGATAAATATACAGTTTTGTTATTTATGTCTGTACTTTTGAAAGTCACTAAAAGCTGGAACCAAATTCTTTGTGTGTCAACACACTTGGCAAATAAACCTGATTCTAATACTCAATAACTAACCACTGATCAATCTATGATTGAGAATGTTTTCCCTTGTCAATTCCTGACCAATATTGCTCTTAATGACCAATCCTGACCAACAGTGTCCCCCAAGATCAATCACTTAGCAACAGTGTTCTCATCACTCCATGATTAACATTCTCAATGACCAATTACTGACCAATCCCTGATCAACACTGTTCTCCCTACAGGCCGACTAATTGATAATCAGTTTCGCAGATAAATTGGCACCGATAGTTGGAACTATCAGATATTGGCCATTATACCAATAGTATTTCCGGGATGTATTAAATACCACAAGAGCGGCCCCTAGAGGCCAATCACAGATACCACATGCTGTTAATCATTTTGGAGTGTTTTTGCTTTATTTTATTTATTTATATACATACATACATACATACATACATACATACACACAGTGTTTTTTTCCAGTATTCATTTTAAAACAATCATTTGATTAATCGGTTATCAGCAAGTATGATTCAACCTTGCTATCAGTATCTGTAAAATTCACTCTGTAAAATCGGTCGACCTCAAATTCTCACCGACCAAAATCTCTGATCAACATTGTTTCCACCGACTAATACCTTTTCCTAAATGACTGTAAAAATTCCATTTGATGATGTTCAACATTTATGCATCTATGCAGGGTGGAAAGACCCAGCTGGGGAAGTGTTCTGTGTCTGAACTATGACTTTTCAATCAGAAACCTTAATCACTGACTTGTGCTGAATCTAAACGTATACCAAATACACATATTACATGCACCACCATTCCATGTTGATTCAAGACAAATTTTGCGAAATCACCATGGCGACTATGAGGATCACATACAATAGGGAAAAAGTAACTGCATAAAATCTGACCTCAGCACAGATTTACAGCAATGCGCTTATTAACACGTTGTTTCTATAGCAACCATTCAAAACTGCTTTGTAAACGGATATTGTTAATACAGTAACGTTTTCTGTTTGTCATTGCAGGAATAATCGATTACAGACTGATTCCTGATCAACGCTGCTGCCCTCACCAACCAATCCCCGATCAGCGCTGCTGCCCTCACCAACCAATCCCCGATCAGCGCTGCGGCCCTCACCAACCAATCCCCGATCAGCGCTGCGGCCCTCACCAACCAATCCCCGATCAGCGCCATGCCCTCACCAACCAATCCCCGATCAGCGCTGCTGCCCTCACCAACCAATCCCCGATCAGCGCTGCTGCCCTCACCAACCAATCCCCGATCAGCGCTGCCCTCACCAACCAATCCCCGATCAGCGCTGCTGCCCTCACCAACCAATCCCCGATCAGCGCTGCTGCCCTCACCAACCAATCCCGATCAGCGCTGCCCTCACCAACCAATCCCCGATCAGCGCTGCTGCCCTCACCAACCAATCCCCGATCAGCGCTGCTGCCCTCACCAACCAATCCCCGATCAGCGCTGCTGCCCTCACCAACCAATCCCCGATCAGCGCTGCTGCCCTCACCAACCAATCCCCGATCAGCGCTGCTGTCCTCACCAACCAATCCCGATCAGCGCTGCCCTCACCAACCAATCCCCGATCAGCGCTGCTGTCGTACCCTGTATGTATGTGACAAATAAATTTGATTTTGCCCTCACCAACCAATCCCCGATCAGCACTGCGGCCCTCACCAACCAATCCCCGATCAGCACTGCGGCCCTCACCAACCAATCCGCGATCAACGCTGCTGCCCTCACCAACCAATCCGCGATCAACGCTGCGGCCCTCACCAACCAATCCCCGATCAGCACTGCGGCCCTCACCAACCAATCCCCGATCAGCGCTGCCCTCACCAACCAATCCCCGATCAGCGCTGCTGTCCTCACCAACCAATCCCCGATCAACGCTGCTGCCCTCACCAACCAATCCCCGATCAGCGCTGCTGTCCTCACCAACCAATCCCGATCAGCGCTGCTGCCCTCACCAACCAATCCCCGATCAGCGCTGCTGTCGTACCCTGTATGTATGTGACAAATAAATTTGATTTTGCCCTCACCAACCAATCCCCGATCAGCACTGCGGCCCTCACCAACCAATCCCGATCAGCACTGCGGCCTCACCAACCAATCCCGATCAGCACTGCGGCCCTCACCAACCAAACCCCGATCAGCACTGCGGCCCTCACCAACCAAACCCCCGATCAGCACTGCGGCCCTCACCAACCAATCCGCGATCAGCGCTGCGGCCCTCACCAACCAATCCGCGATCAACGCTGCTGCCCTCACCAACCAATCCCCGATCAGCGCTGCTGCCCTCACCAACCAATCCCCGATCAGCGCTGCTGCCCTCACCAACCAATCCGCGATCAACGCTGCGGCCCTCACCAACCAATCCGCGATCAACGCCATGCCCTCACCAACCAATCCCGATCAGCACTGCCCTCACCAACCAATCCGCGATCAACGCTGCGGCCCTCACCAACCAATCCGCGATCAACGCTGCGGCCCTCACCAACCAATCCCCGATCAGCACTGCGGCCCTCACCAACCAATCCGCGATCAACGCTGCTGCCCTCACCAACCAATCCGCGATCAGCGCTGCGGCCCTCACCAACCAATCCCCGATCAACGCTGCTGCTCTCGATAACCAATCCCTGATTAACGCTGGTTTCAAAGACAATCACTGACCACTAACTTCATCAACACTGCAAATAACGGGCCACTGAGCAAATCCCTGATCAAAATAAAATAAATAAACTGATAGTTTGACACCAAAACAGTGTGTGTGAGAACCCGGACGTTTATAGCTGCTATAACCTGAACTAGAACAGGAAGTAACAAACTGCTGAACATGCAAGTCTGTGTGTGTGTGTGTGTGTGTGTGTGTGTGTGTGTGTGTGTAAAACTTCTGCGTGTGTTAAATAACAAAAAGGGGGACAAACCGCAATGACACCAGATGTGTGTAAGAAAACAAAACACACGCACCATATATCCTCGGTGTCGCAATGGAGAACGTGTGTGTGTGTGTGTGTGTGTGTGTGTACAGAGTGTAAGCTGATTCCCATGGAGGACACGGGGGTATGACTGTGCACAAACACCTCCAGCAAACACACCGAAACAGCAAACCTCCACAGAACCAGGCGGGGGATGAAGTTCAAACCCCGGGGTTGTTCCTCTTGAAGGAGAAAGCAGTCCCACACCTCGGGCTGAAGCTGTCAGCACCTTTAAACCGGGGAAAAGCGACAATAATAGCCGGCGCGATTCGGCTAGTTCGCACAACAACCCAGCTAGCGAGCTAGCATATCAGGTGTTAGCTAGCTTAAAAAAAACACCACAGCAGCCTGTACTTCCGAGTCACGAAATCTCAACGCGATCTCACTCTTTATTGCGGTATTTACCCCGAATAAAACCAGAAACCGCGTCTCTAAACCTTTATATATTTATCTTTTACTTAAACCTTCTCAGTATATTAGCAAAGAAACAGACCGATTAGCTGACACATTAGCTAGCCGCCCCTCCTCCCCCTCCTCTCCAGCGCCTCCTCGTGCGCGCGCAAATAATAAAATGTGTGTATACAAATATACATATATATATTTATATTTATATTACGTTATTTCGATGTAAAATGCCCCGTTGTGAACGCGTCTACCTCTGTAAATGCTCTGTTCGGGGTCAATAAAATCCCGCCGCTCAACATCACCGATCTCCCGCAGTCCCGAAATCCACTCGCGCGCCTCAACTCCGGTGCCTGTACACAACATCCTCCGCCATCTTGATTCGGCTACCAGGGGGGAAGAGGGGGGGGGGAATGCATCCCGGGATGCAACGCGTTCTACCCGGAAGTGGGTCACTTCGGAGCGTCACGCCGTGCCGCCATCTTGGAAAGGGCTACACCATGTCATGGTACACGGGGGTCAATTCGATTCCATACGATTTGTAGAGCTCTTCTATCAATGAAAATTGTCCCAAAGCAGCTGCACACAGATATATTGGAGCCTGTTTCATCCACGTAAAATACAAAGTTTGCCTAATTTCGACTTTATTTCCTCGCAATTGCAACTTTATTTGAAAGTTTGAAGCTGTTGGTGTATGAACGAGGCCTCCTCTGCTTCATCTTCACTAACAGCTTGTGTCAGTCAATACACTTGGCCAATAAACCTGACTCTGACTCTGATCTGTCTTGTCTTGTTCCATCTCCTCCAGAGCTGATTGTTAGACAGAGTTCTCTCTTGGGATCAGGGGCTTGGTTTGATACCATGCAATTCTTCAAGTAACAAGATCTCACGGTTTGTGAAACCACGCCTAAAAGAGTACTCTATGATTTTATCCATTATTTCACAGATTGATCTATTGATTGTAGACAATTTAATTTTCAATGTGGTATATATATATATATATATATATATATATATATATATATATATATATATATATATATATATATATATATATATATAAAGTCGCAATTGCAAGAACAAAACTCGTAATTAGGCAAACTTTTTAATGTGGCCGAAACAGACTCACATTCAGATAACTATGTTACAAAATATGAATGTATGTTAGTACCTATACGTTTAAGGAGAGAGAGAGGGAGAGAGAGAGAGAGAGAGAGAGAGAGAGAGAGAGAGAGAGAGAGGGAGAGAGAGTAGCAGTTCGTTAGAAATCATTATTTTTACATAAACATTAAAGACAAAAGTGTGATCTATATTATAATTTTATCTCCACAGCTTCATCACCTTTCACTGAGCCAGAAGTGGTGAGAAAAAAACCTCCCTGAGACTTCATTAGATAAACAGTTGAGAGCAACCAGACTCAAACAGGAACTCATCTTCATTCTCATCTTCATCACTGAATGTCCATTCATTACAGTTTCATCATAGTTGGTTATCACGTGTTCACTGATGGAGACTCGTGGGTAAAATTGTTCATGGTGATTGTAGTCCTGAGGAATTATAGCAGACTTTATACTAATTACACTCTAATTCTAACTTCATGGTTCCCGAATATAACATTCCACAGGAACCTTATGGATCTCCAGCGAGTGTTTTCCAGATAAAGAGAAGTCGATCCAGAGGAAGCGCATCAGTTCCTTCTATTTCTATGGAACAAACTCTGTAATTTGAGAATTTCTTTGACCAAACAAATTTATAAATATCTACATGTTCCAGTTTATTCTCATTGAAAAATCCACCCTTAGCATGAAGAACAGCTGCACACACTCAAATCAGTTCAGCAGAACATCAGAGAAATGCTATGAAAAAATATCATGATGTAATTTGAAACCATACCAGGATACAAAGGTACAATAACTGTTCTTTTAGAGGTACAAACATCAAGGAACACGAATGTACCAGTGTTTAGAGGTGTGCTGCTCTACCTGGTGAGCATTTCTACTCCTGCAGGTACATTCCTGTACCTTGATTTTCTATGTGCGTGTTACAGATGATTTTATCTCTCCATTGACTCCACACACTCGCTCTGGCTACTGTAGATCTGCCCATACCAACATGGCGGACTCGCTGTCAGTAGCAAAGTGGCTAATTTGGCGTCAAAGGTTCACATTTATAACAGGCTCAGTCCTAAACGAATACAACACGCACTAAATAAAGAGTGATATCTGATTCATGGTGATGATGTCCAGCACTTGTGTTTTCAAGGTTTAAAAATGACAATAAAATTCAGACCAATAATCAGTTAATTCAACACAATGTTTTAGTGTAAATCAGTGGTTCTCAAACTGGTTTTCTGCCATTCCCCATTTTTAGGGGGTGGATTTTCAAGGCCCACCTGTCCTCCATCACCCCAAAAAATGTTAATGAAATACTTCAAATAGTACATTTATTGAAATATCACGTTCTAAATAAATAACATCAAATAGCAAGTTCAAATATAGAGAAAACTAAAGTGTAGTTTCATTAGGTTTCTAAACTGATGTTTTATTTTATTTGCATGAATGACCAAATAATTTTTTTTTCTCTATTTTTAATAGAGAAAATCATCAATAAAGATTAATGAAGTACACAAAACAAAAGTTAAATAAATCCCGCTGTAACCTGTAATGTCTTTATTCCCCACTAGAGGCGCGCGCCTCACACTCTGCAAAACCACTGGTGTAAATGATGACGTGTTTTTGTATTTTTCTTAGACGTGTGTAATGACATGACATGTCACCAGGTGGCGCAATCCGCATAAAAAACTGAAATTAAAGTAAGAAAGAGAAAACCCCATCGGCTGTTGCTAGAGACAGCGGTGTGTTGATGTATCCGCCGTATTGGAGAGATATGAAGATGAATCTGAAGAGATCTGAAGGTCAATGCAGGACCAACCTGGAAATCAAAAGGTGGTAAAAATTCAAAATACGGATTTACAGTTAATGTTCTAATGCGACAGCCAGATGTGGTAATATTTAGATGATGTTTTCAAACACAAGGTGATGTAGTTCATCCATAATGCAACACTATAAAAAGTAGCGATGTGAACGTTTCTTTTTAATTTCCTACACGTCTTTGGGTGCATGAAATTTGGCCTTCACTTGAACTAGGAGCTCCAAACCTGTTCCATCATGACCATACCGCTGTGCACAAATCCAGCTCCACGCAGAGCTGCGTTCCATGGGTTGGAAGTTGTGGAAGATCTGCTGTAGAGCTCCAACCCTATTGAACTTGAATAAATGTGAATGCTGACTGCACCCCAGACCTCCTCACCAGAAGAGGGAAGTAATGAGGCACAAATACTTCGTTACTGTATTTAAGTAGATTTTTCGAGAATCAACATTTTACTTCACTATTTATTATTTGGACAACTTTTCTCCCATTTTCACACCAGACTCCAAACTTTAAATCTAATTGGTGACGTCAATATTTTTCAGACCGGTTTCAGACCATCAACCCGTTTCTCGTGATTGAGCAGCTTTTCTGGATACATTCATTAGAGAACATTTTTAATAATTTGGTGTTAATATATTAATATGACGTGAGGTTCAGTTACAGCGTGACACTAAAACTGGTCGTAATAATCACTACTTTTTACTGAAGAACATCTCAGAGCCCAAACTTCTGTACCATAACTTGAGTGAATAAATGCAGTGAGAACTTCAACTTTTAAAACATCAGTATCTGCACTACTACTGGAGTGAAGGATGTGTGAACCATGTGCTCCTCACCTCACCTTCATCAGTACCTGAGGAACTAACACCCTTGTGTCTTCTCAACAAAATCGAGTGGAACATCTTCCCAGAAGAATGGCTCTTACTTAAAAACCTCTAACCTTCTTACTGTAGTTCATGAATACCAAATGTATCTCCACTCCAGTCCCATCAGTAAACTCTTCATGTCCTCCTCCTGAAATAGGTTTTCAGAAATACCCGTATACGTGTGGTTCAGACGTCTTCTCACACGATTTTCCATGTATGTTGTATTTACAGGTTAGTTTCAGCCACAGTGTGATGATTTCACGTGTCTGAAGCAGGCAGTGATTTAATCAGTCGTTTCTTCACGTCGTCTCAGAGAAGCATCGTGAATCTCCACGTCGTTGCAGGGTTTTTATGGTATCTTGTCGTCCCTGGGACACGGCAGGTCCAGAGATTTATCTGATCTGTTATTTTTTCTCCAGGCGGCTGTAAACCTGGTGCTCGCTGCGGGCCGGACGGCCGGGACTCAGGTTTACTGCTGCACTTCTGAGGAAAGTTGCTGAAATGAAAAAGTGAAATGTTTCAGAACAGAAGTGCAGAAGGAACCTGATATTCACAACATTTCACTGAGACCTGAAACTGAAACCTAATATTTCTATTTCTATCATAAACTGGAGAATAGATCAGTTCACTGTTCTTTCTTTCTTTCTTTCTTTCTTTCTTTCTTTCTTTCTTTCTTTCTTTCTTTCTTTCTTTCTTTCTTTCCTTCCTTCCTTCCCTCCTTTCATCAATCCCTCCTTCCTTCCTTCCTTCCTTCCTTTCATCAATCCCTCCTTCCTTCCTTTCTTTAGTCTTTCCTTTCTTCTCTCTCTTATTTTGTCTTTCCTTTCTTTAGTCTATCTTCCATCTGTTTTTCCATCCATACATCTTTCTTCCATCTTTCCTTCCTTCAGTCTTTTCTTCCTTTCATCTTTTTTCCTTTCTTCTGTCTTTCTTCTGTCTTTCCTTCCTTTCTTTCTTTCTTTCTTTCTTTCTTTCTTTCTTTCTTTCTTTCTTTCTTTCTTTCTTTCTTTCTTTCTGTCTGTCTTTCTGTCTTTATTTCTGAGAATAAGAGTATATTGTCTCTGATCTTTCAGACAGTATTCAGATGCTACAGTTATATTAATCACACTGTTGTTCATCATCCTGCTTTTCTCTCACTCTTTCTGCCCTGCAAAGTCACGAAAAGCAAAATGATTCACTCTCTTCTTCCCTCCTTAATTCTTTCTCCCAGCCTTTTCTCTGTAGTGAATAAAAACACAGATAGAGGATGGAGGTGGAGAACGAGGGATTATTACTGATAGAAATGGACGCAGCAGTGCTGTGAAGAGTAACGAGGTGACAGGAAGTTGATGTAAAGCTCTGAGAAATAACTTTTACACCACTTCCTGATTAAACTCCAATATTACACACACACACACACACACACACACACACACACACACACACACACACACACACACACACACACACACACACACAGCCTTCATTAAAGCAACAGTATGTTTGATTTTGCAGACACACTGTTTATCCTGACGGACGGACGGATTTATAGTTGCTGGAATTTACACATTGACTCCACCCACCATCCAGATCCACCCACATGAAGCCCCGCCTCCAGAAGCCCACAATCTTGATGTTGAATTTTCTCCATTAAAGCAGCAGTTTGTAATATTTTAAAGATGTAAAATTAAAGTTTGAGCTCAAGCAGAATGATTCCAGATTGGATTTGTACCTTCTTTACTCGACCCACCATCCATCCATCCTTCCTTCCTTCCTTCCTTCCTTCCTTCCTTCCTTTCGTCCGTCCGTCTGTCCGTCTGTCCTTCTTCAGTTTTCCTTCCTTCTTATCTTCAGTCTTTCTTTCCTTCTGCCTCCCCTTCTTTCTGTCCATCTTTCCATCCATCTTCCATCCATATTTCTTTCTTTCTTTCTTTCTTTCTTTCTTTCTTTCTTTCTTTCTTTCTTTCTTTCTTTCTTTCTTTCTGTCTGTCTGTCTGTATGCTTCTCTATTTTCCATATTTCCTTTTTTCATATTTCCTTTTCAATCTTCCTTCCTTCCTTCCTTCCTTCCTTCCTTCCTTCCTTCCTTCCTTCCTTCCTTCTTTCCATCCTCCTCCCTCCCTCCTCTCTTCTTTTGTCTTTCTTCCTTCTTTCTTCCGTGTTTCCTTCCTTCAGTCTTTCCTTCATTCTTTTCTTCCATCTTCCTTTCCTTCTGCCTCTCATTCCTTCTTTTCATCTTTTTTTGCATATTTATTTGCAATATTTTCCATATTTTCTTTTTATCATCTTCCTCCTCCTTCTTTTCTTTAATAATTTTTTCTTTCCCTTTCTTCTGTCTCTTTTCTGTTTCCTCATTCTTTCCCTCTATTTTCTAAAGAGATGCTGTTGGCCAAAGAAGGTTTGAAAAAGGTCACATGAGGCAGCAGAGGGTCAGAGGTCATTGCAGTAAGTCAAATGTTAGTAAATTTAAGTTAATGAAGCACTTTGTGCTATTTTTTTAGGATAAATGATTACAGCTATAGGGTTGAAGTCTTCTGCATCTCATGTCCAAACCTCTTAGTGGACGATGTTCTTGCTCGTGTTTTTGTGTGTAAGGCTGATAAATTGCTGTGATTCCTCAAAGTGAGCAGAACGTTTCCCAAACGCATGCTTTGTCCTTTTATCTGTATCGGAACAGTGACAAGCGTAACGGTCGTCTCTGCTTTATTCCATCTCCTCCTCAATCATGTCTTCCTCCTCCTGTTCCTTCAGTGGCAGGTCATTGCTCAATGCTTTCCTTTCCATCAGCTTTCGAATCTGCTTAAATAGCATTGACGAACAAACGCTCATCAATCAGCAGCTCCCACACCTTCCTCCTCTTCCTTTTCCTCCTCACGTCAATGAAAGCCTGACACGACACCAGTCACATCCAGATACTAACAAAAGTCTTCTCTGCGACGTCTTCATTTCAGTACGTTCAGTAATCATTAAGAAACTCATCAGTCAAATCCGCTTTCAACTCTGAGCAGCGTCAAAGGAAAACTCCCTCCCTGTGTAGTTTTCTAACCTCGTCTCTATGTGTCACGTCAGAACGTGTGATTACAATAACGAAAACACATCACGACGTGTCTCCTCACACCGAGAAAAAAAAAAACATCAAACTCACTTACACTTGAATATATTTTTGTATATAATGAACAGATTTCAAAACCTTTAAATCGTATTCTAAAGCAGTCAGCATTCACATTCATTCATCTTTAACAGGGTTGGAGCTCTAAAGCAGGAGATCTTCCACTCCAAACCATAAAAAGCAGATCTTTATGGAGCTGGCTTTGTGCACAGGGACATTGTCATGCTAGAGCAGGTCTGGATTTCCCAGAAAAATTTCATGCAACAACATCCAATGATGTTCTTTACAATTGTGCACCTTTATGTATTGGGTGTCCTAATATTATTGACCAAAAACGTATAATGTTCATTTGCCTCACAGCAAATACATAAAAAACTTTTTGTCTTCTATTAAATGAATCCTTTTGTTTTTTAATTGCTCAAATCCATATAGTCCTGAGACTAAAGCGAGGACATCAGTAGTCAGTATGTGTGATAATAATAATAATAATACAAAAAACAAAACAAACAAAAAAAAAAACATTTATTATTATTTAAATAATAATAATAATAATGGTAATAAAAATAATTATTATTGTCACATATTTAATAATTGAAAGAAATTTCCCAGCCATGTTTCATTAAAAGACACACCTTCAACAATCAATTTTCAGTTTAAAGTTCAGGTGTGAATAGTGGATTGTGATTGGCTTAAAGTTCAGGTGTGAATAGTGGATTGTGATTGGCTTAAAGTTCAGGTGTGTTCAGGTTGCGTTGGTCAGTTGAATTTAAATGAATGTTCTGTTTATAAACACCTGTAACCATTGTAACCTCCAGTTCCAAAAGATTGTACACATTTCCTAATGAACTCCCTTGAGGAGTTTTTCCGTGTAGTGGAACTTCTATGGTGAAGATCTCTATCTCCTATGATCTATCTCCACTATGCGTGAGTCCTATAACATTCTGATTAATTCCAACTAAATCTATAATGGACAATCAGGAAGACTCCTTAAGAGCAGCAGTTATCAAAATAAACATTGAGGTAACCAACAATTAATGCTTTGTCTAAAGAAGTAGCTCGATTTGTGATGAAATCTGCAAATTCTATGAGAAGGTCAGAGTAGGGTTCCTGGGGGCCTATAAATAATAATTAATGGAATTTGCTGACTAGACTTACTTTTGGACATTAAATATTTTATGTTGGTGTAAAAAACTTCAAATGTTTTAAATTTGTGTTTAGTCTCCTGTGTGATGCTTTCCTTATTATTATAAATAGCTGGGACTCCGCCTCCTTGGCCATTTAGACGGGACTTTTGTATGTGAATATAACCAGGAGTATAATCCATGTTTCTGTCAAACAAATTATATTAAACTCCTGGTTGGGAATAATTTTGTTTATAGTAAGCGCTTTTGACGTGAGAGATCTAATATTCATAATCATATCTTTAGATCAGAGGTGCTGACTGTGCATTTAGTCCTATTTAATTTAATGTTAATCAGGTTACTTAAACAGACTTTCTGAGAATTTCTACATTTTGGTTTTGCTCGGGGGACAGACACAGTCTCAATTTGGTAGATCCTGAGTGACAACTCAGTGCAGCTAGCAGACGGTCGGTTTAGCCTGTCTGTCTGCGCCCTGGCCTTGGCTCTGGACAGTCACTTGTTAACTAGTGCTGTTCTGTGACTATGACCTATACTACAAGAAATGAGAGCAGCACCTTCCCGAGTGGGATGGATACCGTCCCGCACTAACAGGCCAGCCTTGCCCTTTAAATTGCTCCAATTATCTATGAAGCCCACATTGTTTTTGGAGCACCACTCAGACATCCGGCAGTTCAGCAACCATAATTTTACTGCATTTCGTTGCCTTGTACATGTGTAATGACAATAAAGTTGAATCTAATTTAATCTAATCTAATCTTAGAGAACCTGTGCTTTCCTAAAAACCTAAGATGACCTGCTATGTCTGGTGCCCTGGCTCCTGGTATACACATGACCTGTACTGCTGGTGCCCCTTAAAGGTCTAGCTAATTTTTACGTGCCATAGAATAGAGTCTCCTATAACCAGACCGCTTTCAGGTTTCTCAGCGGGCGCTTCACTGGGGGGAGCAAACCTGTAGGACACGTAAAGCGGAGAGGAATGGTGCTCCCGTGGGCGAGCCTAAACATTAGCTTTGGCTTTGCGAGTATGCCGCCGAGCCGTCACCCATTCGCCCCGCTGTGAGGGCTCTAATGCTGGAGTCGGGGGAATGCTAACTCCACCTAGGGCGTCCAGACTTTCCCCTGCAGGTCCTGGACTGCTCTTACACTCACTACTTTTCTCTAGACTCTGGATGCGCTCCTCTAATGCTAAGATTTTCTCCGTCAAAATGCAAACTAACTAACACTTTTCATAGATTAAATTATCGCTAACAACGGAGAAAGACCGACTAAACATGTCACCCTTCACACACTGAAGGAACTGGATGCTCGCCATAGCAGGGAAATTACGTACCTTAATGTGGTTACTGTAGTGTGTGTTCGTAGATCTGATGGGAATGTCCTCCGCTCACTGCTTTCAAACTCTCAAACAGAGAATAAAGCGCTCTTCCAAAAGAAAAAAGAGAATAAACAGAGCCAACGGAAAGTAAAGAATGCAAGAATTAAAAAATGGTATTTTGAGATTTTAAAGCGATGAGAGAGAAAAAAACAAAACTGTAAAAATGTAAATGCCGATACAAAAACAAAATTCCCAGCCAACAATGAACAACAGGAAGCTACGTCACTACGTTCATCACTACGTCTGCCAATTTATCATCACCCCTTCAACTTTCAGCTTAACGTTTATCACCCTATCAGAAACTCTCTTCACCTCCACTACACTCTTACTGTACTCTTCCTTCCTTGATAGAACAGTTTAAATCCACCTCCAATGTTCCTGCTCTTACTCCCTTTCCACTTGGTATCCTGAACACACAACATCTCTACCTTTCTCCTCTCCATCATATCAGCTCCCTCTCTCCCTTTACCAGTCGTAGTACCAACATTTAAAGTACCAACCCGAACCTCCTCTCTCCTCCACTTCTCCTTTCCCTGCTGTCTCTGTAGATGTCTTCCTCCTCTCCTTCTCCTCCTTCAGCCAACAGTAGCACAATTTCCACCGGTACCCTGTTGGATAACGCTATGAAATTCTGATTCCTGATCCGCATATTCGACTTGGTACATGTTTTACGCTGAATGTGCACTGGCTTGTGCAACACTAATGGTTGGGTTAAATCACATTACTCAAAACACATCACTTCACATCACTCACATCATACAAATCATATATAGCACTGATATCACTGCTTATTCTGAGAGAAAGAAATTAAAAGATAACAATATATAGAAGAAAGAAAGAAAGAAAGAAAGAAAGAAAGAAAGAAGTACAAAATAAATAAAGACAAGACAGAAACATGAACATACAGAGAAAATAAAAAAAAAAAGGGTACAACAGCGAGAAAGAAATGATCTCAGTCTTTGTGACTCTGTACACAGTTTTAGAGAATAAACACTCGTTTGTTGCTTCTGTGCGTGACTGTAGCATTCGTGACATAAGCAAAAGTGTGTGTATGTGTGTATGTGTGTGTGTGTGTGTGTGTGTGTGTGTGTGTGTGTGTGTGTGGGTGGGTGCTGAAGCCGCTGCCTTTACAAGGCCACTTGGGAAATTGAAAATATCTTGATTGTGGCTCATAAACATAATGAACTAAAGAGGAAGGTCACGTGTGAAGGTCACATCTGAAGGTCACGTGTGACAGAAGCTTGTGTTTCCTCGTGAGCAGGGACTCTGCACTTTACATGTGTATAGAGCAGCAGTCCAACGGCCTTTATAGATGAAATATCAAGATATTGCACGTGTTTATTGAGCCGTCCCAAAGCCCCACCCACACCCGGTTACTGTTGCCATGCAGGTGACAAAATGTTCAATAACAAAATGACAGTTATTATCAATTTATAGTTACATTTAATGCTGTGGAGCCTCACCAGGATGGCAGCTGAGGAAACTCAACGATGTTCAAAATTCTAAAAATTCAAAGGAAAGCTTCAGTTAAAAAGAATAATCACTAACACTGACAAAATTAAAAAGAAAGAAAAAAAAGATTGATGATCAATAGGAATAGAAGATCTTTGAGAGTTGCAGGTCTGCATGAACAAGAATGTGGGTAAATCGGTTCATACTGCAGTTTGCTGACATTTACTGACATTTTGCAGCCAAAAGAAGAAGAAGAAAAAAGAAAAAAGAAAGAAAAAAATCTTTGAAATATATCAAGAAAAAGAAAAGAATAAGATTTGAAATAACCAAATGTTTCCCAAGTAAAAAATAAATTGTCAAGGGTGCACATACTTTTAGGCAGATTTAGATTGTTAAGGCTTTCCAAAATTGAATCCTCAAAGCTTTTCATGCAGAAAGAAGTCTCAATCTTGAAAGAGCTATCCGAGCGATTGAAACGTGAGCGATTGTTTGGGGAAATATTGGATAGCTACAGTTTAGCGAGCGTATCAGGTAAAGAGAACGTAAATAAGGAAAGCACATGGCACTGCGATCCATCCCACTTCAGTGATTAATTCCACAATCTCCAGGCGCACGAATGTCATTCTTCTTCTCCACTTCGGAGGGAAATAAGCCTTGATGCAATGCTGGTTGAGTGATTGAGATGAACACTTACAGAGGACAGAGCGATAGAGTTGGAGAGGAAGTGCAGAGGGCCAGCTGGGAGCCCAGGCGGATCATTATCCCCACGTCAAGATGAAGGATATTTCAGAAGAAGGAAGTTCCGGTGGTCATGAATGAGCCTGAAGGCAGGAGTCGTAGGACGAGTAACGCCCACATCAGCACAGCCCTCCCCCCGACTGAGCCGTAATGGAGACTCATTAATAAACCCTGCCATTCTGCCAACCTGAAAAAAAGCCCCCGCAGAGGCAAAGACCGACCGCAGCTACTCGGAGCAGAAACCATTCGTCTTCCAGCCTTGGCCTTGAGGAAGCTGCTAGGATGGAGCTCTCTTTCACAGAACGGGTTTCAACTTTTCAGCATATAGGGAAATGGAAGAGCTGAGCAGGTGGAGGAACGAGAGAGAAAAGTTTAATCTTATCACTTTAGTTTCTTTCACACTTTCACTCCAAGATCCTGAAGATCTGCATCGAATCTGTTTCAGTTGAACATATTAAACAGATCTATAAATCTATTTGACAAAAGTGTGCAAGTGAATCCAGTCTTAGGTTTTTCAGACACCAATCTGAAGAGTCCTTTCTTAAAGTCTCTAAATGTCTCAAGTTGCAGAACTAAAGTCTAAATCAAGACTCAAAGCTTTAAGTCAAAGTCACAAGTCTCAGGATAAAAACTTTAAGCTTTGATTGGAATCTCGAGTCTCCAAAGTACAGGAATCAGAGTCTGGGCAAAATGGGGAGGTGGGAGCATAAGGATTAAGGCATTGGACTTTGAGTCTGAAGGTTGTGAGTTCAAATGCCAGCCTCACTGAGCTGTGACTCCTGGGCCCCTCAACAAGGCCCCTAACCATATAGCTGTTTAGTAAATGTAAGTCGCTCTGGATAAGGGCATCTACCAAATTCAATAAAAGTCTTACAGCAACAATTTCAAGTCAAGGCAAATTGTTGTGTCTAGACGCCTCGATCAGAGAGTCTCTGCAGGTGCAGGTGGTGTTTAACAGGTGTAGTTTAGCCCACTAAAAAAAGAGACAAAATATTTTAATTAATAAATTAATAAATTAATTACAAAAACAAAGATCAATAACCTTGATTAAAAGAAAGAAATATCAATAACTGAATTAAAGAAAGAAAGAAAAAGAAAGAAAGAAAGATCAATCACTAACTTGGAAAGAAAGACAGAAAAAAAGAACCACTAAGTGATATAAAAGAAATAAAAATTCAAATAAGAAAGAAAGAAAGAATCATTAGAATTAGAGATAAACAAAGAAAGAAAAAAGAAAGATAGATGATGATGACCAATAGGACTAGAAGAACTTCGACAGTTGCACCTCTGCATGTACAGGGGATTAATGATCATCACACAGAACTGCAGCAGCATTAGTGAGATCAGTTAATGATGTTGAGGAGGTGAGAAGGTTTTGAGTTCTAATCCCAGCCACACCAAGCTGCCACTTCTGGGCCCCTGAGCAAGGCCCCTAACTCAATAGCTGCTCAGTTGAATGAGTGAGATGTAAAAGGGCATCTGCCAAATGCCATAAATGTAAATGTTTTGGAGTTCGGTATTCAGTGAACCTACTGAAAGTGCTCCAAAGAAAGAAAATTAGTGAACCAGAAACAGGGTTATGGAGTGAAGGCTGGTCTGATCTCAAAGTCAGATCTCCTGTAGAACAACCTGCTGGCTCTGGAGGAAACTTCTTGCTGTGTATGGAGCTGTGCAGCTGCAGAGCAATCAGAGAGCCCAAGCTGACTCTTGGACACCATCCTACAATAGACATCAGAACCGCACCATGAAGTTCTCCTTTCAGCAAGATAAAACTGGACCTGGTCCCTCAATTCTCCAGATCTCAATTCCATCGAGCGTCTGTGGGACGTGCTGGACATCTGATCCACCTCTCAACTTACAGAACTTAAAAGATCTACAGCAGATACCACAGAACACCTTCAGAGATCTTGTGGAGTCCAGGCTTTGAGGGAAACTATGAATGTTATGGCTGATTAGTGGATATTTAGTGAAGTAATAATGTCATAGAAGGAAATGAAATAAAGCTTTCGGACTGTTTTTTTACACAGAAATGCATTCAAGTTAATAAAAAGAACATTAAAGGGCTGGAAATGCGTGTGTGCATGAAGAAGAAGAACCAGGAAACGTCTGATTTAAAAAGCAATTTACAAGTTTTCTTTATTAAATCTTGGATAAAATAAGTGTGAAACGCGATTATAAACCGTTTACAGCATCCGGAATATTCTCTAAAATAGTCTCGTCTCCAGTGTAAAGGCTTCAGGCAACAAAAAGGAAAATATAAAGTTACTCCCAAGTGTATTTTTGAAACATCGTGGGACTTCTTCAGGATATACCACACACACACAGTTTCCCAATGCTTTGGAGATTCCATCTGTAAAAATAGTGTGTTAAACTGAGAAAGAAATAAACACAATAAACACATTTGTGCTCGAGCTTCTCAAACCTGAAACACAACGAAGGCACATACTGACACTTTCATATGAGGAACCTGGAAAAGTTCAGATATTTATCAAATATTTAAACTCTGTGCAGCTCCACATGAGATTCTCCAAAAAACAGCAAAAAAACTTTTTAAATTGAAATTTAGCACTTTATTTTACAGTGATATAAATACTGATATTATTACTACCCCTACCCTTACTACCCCTACACCCTTACTACCCCATTACTACCCCTACCCTTACTACCCCTATTACTACCCCTACACTTACTACCCCATTACTACCCCTACCCTTACTACCCCTACACCCTTACTACCCCATTACTACCCCTACACCCTTACTACCCCTACACCCTTACTGCCCCTATTACTACCCCTACACTTACTACCCCATTACTACCCCTACTCTTACTACCCCAACACTACCCCTACTACTACTACCCCTACCCTTACTACCCCACTACTACCCCTACCCTTACTACCCCTACAACCCCTATTACTACCCCTACCCTTACTACCCCTACCCTTACTACCCCAACTATTACTACCCCTAATCTTACTACCCCATTACTACCCCAACTATTACTATCCCTACTCTTACTACCCCATTACTACCCCAACTCATACTACCCCTACCCTTACTACCCCTATTATTACTTCCTCTATTATTACCCCTGCTCCTACTGCCCCTCCTACTGCTCCTGTATTATTTCTGGCGTTTGCTAGATGATGCTGAAACGTTACAAATCTGAATTTAGTAATAAGTTAGAATGCAGTATTATTTTGTACTTTTGTGACTAACGTGAAAACACACTAAAGTTACTACAAAAGAAAATGTTTCTAACATTTCTTCCAACCATAACTACACAATATACACACATCCCACTAACGTGAAATATTACTACATTTACTACATGATACCTCATTAACATCTTATAACCACAGCGATGGTGACTTTGGCAACCAACCATTTACTTCCAAACGACACTGTAAAATAAAGTGCTATAGAGATGAAAGGTTGCTTCAGGATTGAGTGTGAACTCGAAGAAATTTAACCAAGAACTTCCCTGAATCCTGTCTGAAATCAGATAATCAACAAAACCTCCAAAACCAACTCACACACACACACACACACCTGAATGTGATATGGGCCAACAAACAACAATCAGTAGAAAAACAAACATTCCTATGAATCCCATATTCATAATGCGTTATAATGCACAAACGGAGTGCTATAATTTGTAAAAAATGTGTTCTAATGCCTGGTGTAAGCCTGTTAGAGTTACCCATACATAACACTTTAAGGAAAGACCTTCATAATGTTAGGCTACATAATGCATTATAACATCAGTTAATGACGTAATGTATTAGAACCCAATGCATTGTGGGTATTGCAAAGGTGAAGTCTGACATAAGCCTGCTGTAGTTATCATACTGATTATGATCATGTCAGGTGATATAACACTGCAGTGCTTTATAAAAGCTGGTATAACATCCAGTTATAATGAGTTGTAAAGCAGAGCAGAAGTGTTATAAATACATTTATAAAGCTGCATAATATCTAATACTTTGAAATATAACACCAGATCAGGCATTGATGTGATGTAACATATGTGTTATAATACCTACACACTGTTTAGGTTATAATGCATTATTGCACAAGCTCTGGTATTGTTTATTAATGACAAAGCATCATATAGCTTACACGATGTGTTATGAAGCCTGACATAAGCCTGTAATAGCATTTTTGCCTTTTTTTTTTTTTTTTTTACTTCTAAAGGGTCAGCAGGACAACATTCTAACATCGGGTTGTAATGCATTATGACAAGGCGGGATCAAGTTTGTGAAAAAAAATTAGAATGCATTATAAAGCATAGATCATGTGCTATTCTGGAATAAGCCTGTTATAAGCACATATATAACACTATGAAGCATTGGGACCCTACGTCATAGTGTCAGGTAATATAACACTATAAAAATATTGTAAAACATTATAATACAAGCGGTTATCATTTCTAGATGTAATAATGCATTATGTATGGTGACATAACTGGAATATTCTTAGACTTGATAGTGTTCCCTAACAGAGAATTTCAGTATTTTGCCATGCGTTATATAGCATTCATAACAGCTTATAAGACACCGAGAGCTCATGCTCAAGCCTTATGTACTTCATTAGCAATTCTAAGGCATTATATATGCATTATAACACATACACTTTATAAAGACTTTAGTAAATTTTTATTAGGAATACTGCAAAATATCGCCAGGAATTATAGAGCATACATAAGCCTAAGGCTCATATGGAATTTTCCAAACTATACGTACGATCATGCCAGACACTAGTGGGTCTTATGTATGCGATATGACTATGTTCATAATGCATTTATGAACACAGGACTCATAGGAGGTGTCATCCCAACAACTTAGCACCGAAGCTCCAATATTTCTTTCATTGGCCGGATTTAAAATCAGGAAAATGTGTTACAGTCAATTCAATAAAAATCCAGCAGGATATTAAACAATAAACAGCGAGGCACCTGGAATATGTTTTGGTTTTGGTTTCAGATCACACTTAAGTGTTTAACACGCTGAAATACAATCATTTAACCCTTAAAAACAAAAACCAACAGTGTTACCATGATGCCTTAGACGAATTAATCAGCCGACTGCATAATCGCATGTAATCAAATCTTTCTGCTCGTGCTAGTGATTATTTCTCAATGTAAAAGTTTTGCTTTATAAATATACACCCTACGAAGTGTATATGACATAAATATGTCTATAAAACCATTCAGATTTATATACAAATAAGCAGCATGAATATTCATGAGATGCATCTTTGGTATTGACACAATAAAAAAAAGGGAGTATTTGGCGTATTTCACCCCCGAGCTCCAGAATAATCCCGTACATTTCGGAATGTAGTGCGTAAAGGGAAAAGGGGATGCATTAGTTATCTAATACTGTGTGTGTTTGTGTGGGTGTGTGTGTATTAGTGTATCAGTGTTCCGAATAAATAACAGCTAAGGAATATAAACTTTAGAAATTTTAGGAATTGTTTTCCTGGTAGAAACATCCGTTCAGGACACATCCAGTTTTTCGTGTATAAATTTTTACTCTGAAAAAAGCCCCATAATCTTTATTCCAAAAAAAAAAAAAAAAAAAACTGTACACATCTAAAATATATAAATGTATATAACAATAATAATAATAATTATAATAGTACCCATCTGATAAAACAATTCTGAAAAATAGAATTAAAATTTTCTCCAAACGTGCAAAACCGGCTGGGATTAATCACGATCACGAACCCGAAGGCGGTTCTGTGGGTTCTCCGGGACACCCGGGGGGGGTTAGGTTCTCCTTTTTATAGGTGACGCCCGGAGGACCGCCGCTAGGGGGCGATACGAACTGCACGCTGTCTGTGCGAGGAAGCAGCGGCGTAGAGGTGAGAACGGCGCCCCCATGTGGCCGAGGGTGATCTTTGGTATACGGTAGTGTGCTGCTCTCGGTAGGTCCGTGATAAAAGTTTTCGGAGTTCTGTGCCACGTGGTTCTCCGTGGTCCTGGAGCTCGGGGACGTGTCCTTCTTTTCTGAGCTCTTGGTCATGCAGCGATCGGTGGTTCTGGGCTTGTGCTTGGCGTGAGCGGGGTGAGGGGACGTGAGGGTGGAGCTGCATGGTTTAAGAAAAGGTTTGCAGAAAGGGAAGAGCTTGGCCTGGTTCTGGTGGAGAAGATGTCTGCGGAGCTCTGAAGGCAATCTGTCCAGCTGACGGCCCACCTGCACTGGGCTGGGGAACACCGAGCCCTGACACGCTCTGTAGAAATATCTGGAAAAGACGGCAGAATTCCAGAAGAATGTGACGTTAAACTGTGAGATGTGTGAATTAGTGTTGAGAGGCGGAGTTAAAGACAGGGAGACGCATTTTAGTGTTGAGAGGCGGAGTTAAAGACGAGGAGACGCGTTTTAGTGTTGAGAGGCGGAGTTAAAGACGGGAAGACGCATTTTAGTGTTGAGAGGCGGAGTTAAAGACGGGAAGACGCATTTTAGTGTTGAGAGGCAGAGTTAAAGACAGGGAGACGCGTATTAGTGTTGAGAGGCGGAGTTTAAGGCGGGGAGACGCAGATTAGTGTTGCGAGGCGGAGTTAAAGACAGGGAGACACGTATTAGTGTTGAGAGGCAGAGTTAAAGACGGGGAGACGCGTTTAAGTGTTGAGAGGCGGAGTTAAAGACAGGGAGACGCGTATTAGTGTTGAGAGGCGGAGTTTAAGGCGGGGAGATGCGTATTAGTGTTGCGAGGCGGAGTTAAAGACAGGGAGACACGTATTAGTGTTGAGAGGCAGAGTTAAAGACGGGGAGATGCGTTTAAGTGTTGAGAGGCGGAGTTAAAGACAGGGAAATGCGTATTAGTGTTGAGAGGTGGAGTTAAAACGGGAAATGCGTATTAGTGTTGAGAGGTGGAGTTAAAACGGGAAATGCGTATTAGTGTTGAGAGGTGGAGTTAAAGACGGGAGACGCGATTAGTGTTGAGAGGCGGAGTTAAAGACAGGGCAGACACGTATTAGTGTTGAGGCGGAGTTTAAGGCGGGAGGCAGCGTTTAAGTGTTGAGAGGCAGAGTTAAAGACAGGGAGACGCGTATTAGTGTTGAGAGGCGGAGTTAAAGGCGGGAAATGCATATTAGTGTTGAGAGGTGGAGTTAAAAGCGGGAGACGCGTTTAAGTGTTGAGAGGCGGAGTTAAAGACAGGGAGGCAGCGTATTAGTGTTGAGAGGCGGAGTTTAAGGCGGGAGGCAGCGTATTAGTGTTGAGGCGGAGTTAAAGACGGGAGGCAGCGTTTAAGTGTTGAGAGGCAAAGTTAAAGACAGAGGAGACGCGTATTAGTGTTGAGAGGCGGAGTTAAAGACGGGAGACGCGTATTAGTGTTGAGAGGTGGAGTTAAAGACGGGAGAGCGTTTAAGTGTTGAGAGGCGGAGTTAAAGACAGGAGACGCAGATTAGTGTTGAGAGGCGGAGTTTAAGGCGGGAGACGCGTATTAGTGTTGAGGCGGAGTTAAAGACGGGAGACGCAGCGTATTAGTGTTGCGGCGGAGTTAAAGACAGGAGGCAGCGTATTAGTGTTGAGGCGGAGTTAAAGACAGGGAGACGCGTATTAGTGTTGCGGCGGAGTTAAAGACAGGGAGACACGTATTAGTGTTGAGAGGCAGAGTTAAAGACGGGAGATGCGTTTAAGTGTTGAGAGGCGGAGTTAAAGACAGGGAGAGCGTATTAGTGTTGAGAGGCGGAGTTTAAGGCGGGAGATGCGTATTAGTGTTGCGGCGGAGTTAAAGACAGGGAGACACGTATTAGTGTTGAGAGGCAGAGTTAAAGACGGGAGATGCGTTTAAGTGTTGAGGCGGAGTTAAAGACAGGAAATGCGTATTAGTGTTGAGAGGTGGAGTTAAAACGGGAAATGCGTATTAGTGTTGAGAGGTGGAGTTAAAACGGGAGGCGCATTTAAGTGTTGAGGCGGAGTTAAAGACAGGGCAGACACGTATTAGTGTTGAGGCGGAGTTAAAACGGGAGACGCAGCGTTTAAGTGTTGAGAGCGGAGTTAAAGACAGGGAGGCAGCGTATTAGTGTTGAGAGGCGGAGTTAAAGGCGGGAAATGCATATTAGTGTTGAGAGGTGGAGTTAAAAGCGGGAGACGCGTTTAAGTGTTGAGGCGGAGTTAAAGACGGGAGACGCAGCGTTTAAGTGTTGAGGCGGAGTTTAAGGCGGGAGGCAGCGTATTAGTGTTGAGGCGGAGTTAAAACGGGAGACGCAGCGTTTAAGTGTTGAGAGGCAAAGTTAAAGACAGGGAGACGCAGCGTATTAGTGTTGAGGCGGAGTTAAAGACAGGGAGACACGTATTAGTGTTGAGAGGCAGAGTTAAAGACGGGAGATGCGTTTAAGTGTTGAGAGGCGGAGTTAAAGACAGGAGAGCGTATTAGTGTTGAGAGGCGGAGTTTAAGGCGGGAGATGCGTATTAGTGTTGCGGCGGAGTTAAAGACAGGGAGACACGTATTAGTGTTGAGAGGCAGAGTTAAAGACGGGAGATGCGTTTAAGTGTTGAGGCGGAGTTAAAGACAGGAAATGCGTATTAGTGTTGAGAGGTGGAGTTAAAACGGGAAATGCGTATTAGTGTTGAGAGGTGGAGTTAAAAACGGGGAGGCGCATTTAAGTGTTGAGAGGCGGAGTTAAAGACAGGGCAGACACGTATTAGTGTTGAGAGGCGGAGTTAAAAACGGGGTACGCGTTTAAGTGTTGAGAGGCAGAGTTAAAGACAGGGGAGACGCGTATTAGTGTTGAGAGGCGGAGTTAAAGACGGGGAAATGCATATTAGTGTTGAGAGGTGGAGTTAAAACGGGAGACGCGTTTAAGTGTTGAGAGGCGGAGTTAAAGACAGGGAGACGCGTATTAGTGTTGAGAGGCGGAGTTTAAGGCGGGGAGACGCGTATTAGTGTTGAGAGGCGGAGTTAAAAACGGGGTACGCGTTTAAGTGTTGAGAGGCGGAGTTAAAGATAGGGGAGACACGTATTAGTGTTGAGAGGCGGAGTTAAAGACGGGGAGACGCGTATTAGTGTTGAGAGGTGGAGTTAAAGACGGGGAGACGCGTTTAAGTGTTGAGAGGCGGAGTTAAAGACAGGGAGACGCGTATTAGTGTTGAGAGGCGGAGTTTAAGGCGGGGAGACGCGTATTAGTGTTGCGAGGCGGAGTTAAAGACGGGGAGACGCGTATTAGTGTTGCGAGGCGGAGTTAAAGACAGGGGAGACGCGTATTAGAGTTAAGAGGCGGAGTTAAAGACGGGGAAATGCATATTAGTGTTGAGAGGTGGAGTTAAAAACGGGGAGACGCGTTTAAGTGTTGAGAGGCGGAGTTAAAAACGGGGAGACGCGTTTAAGTGTTGAGAGGCGGAGTTAAAGATAGGGGAGACACGTATTAGTGTTGAGAGGCGGAGTTAAAGACAGGGAGACGCGTATTAGTGTTGAGAGGCGGAGTTAAAGACAGGGAGACGCGTATTAGTGTTGAGAGGCGGAGTTAAAGACAGGGAGACGCGTATTAGTGTTGAGAGGCGGAGTTAAAGACAGGGAGACATACCTGGGCAGGAGAGCGGTGATGGGTGTGACGACACACAGCAGGTAGAAGAGAGGATCTCCCAGCAGCCTCTGCATGCTCCAGTACGGGTTGGAGGGCGAGTAGCAGGTGGGGCAGGAGGCGTTGTAGCAGAGAGCCACGGTGAAGAAAAGCAAAATGCTGAACGCTATGGACACCCAGTTCATCCACGTCTGAGACACAACACAACCAAATCAATACTTTTTAAATCAGTTCTTGTTTAATAAAAAATAAAAATAAATAAACAAAAGAGAATTAAAAATTACAACAGAATAAAAAAAAAAAGGATAGGGGAAAAAAAGGAAAGAAATCTAGAACAAGAAGAAAGTCAGAATGAGGGATAGTCTAATGAAGATAAAAGGAGAGAAAAAGATTGAGGAATAAAAGATTAAGAAAAGAACAGAACAAAAACATAATCAAGAACATTAATGGAATCCAGAGTGCAGCAATGCAAAAGACCACAAATAAGATGCAAAGAAAAAGAGAGGGATGAGAAGAAGAAAAAAAAAAAAGAAGAGAAGGAAGCAAGCGGGGAAAAGGTTAAAAAAGAAGATAGAAAGAGAGAAAAGAAAGAGGAGGAGAAAGAAGGATAAAGCAGGAAAAAACTGAAAAGCGTTAAATGAGAAATAGCATGGAGAGAAATTCTTGAAAATGTAATAAAATATACAACTATGAAAAAGGTTGTTCAAGGGCAGAACATGGGGGCAGGACATGGGTGGGCAGGACATGGGGCGCAGGACATAAGTGGGCAGGACAGTGTATAAGCAACCATCATTCTAACTTCCCTGACACGTGTACGGCCCATACTTCACACGCAGTAACACATCCGCTCTAAATTTATTGCTGCAATGTCCTGCAACAAGGATCTACATCTGCCTCATTAATCTCACAGAAAGAGAGAGAGAGAGAGAGAGAGAGAGAGAGAGAGAGAGAGAGAGAGAGAGAGAGAGAGAGAGAGAGAGAGAGAAAATGTCAGGGTGTAAAATGTTCCACTCACATGCAAGACAAACACCTATTAGGTTTGGAGGGCTGTTTGTGTCAGACAAACATGTATCTGTATCACTCTATATATATGTGTGCGTGTGCGTGTGTGTGTGTGTGTGTGTGTGGGGGGTAATGTGTTACCTGTCAGGGTGATGTATTACTGTGTACTATCTCCTGAATCAATCCAATCAGCCGAGCTGTGTGTATAAATATTCTGAACCTGTTCCACACTAAAGCTAATGGTTTCATCACATTCCCGTCCTGCACACTACACTTTATACCAAATTCCCTATGCACTATTCCTCATACCCAATTACCTACGCACTATTCCTCAAACCTTATTCCCTACGCACTATTCCTCATACCTTATTCCCTACGCACTATGCCTTATACCAAATTCCCTACACACTATTCCTCATACCTAATTCCCTACGCACTATTCCTCATACCTGAATCACTACGCACTATTCCTTATACCCAATTCCCTACACACTATTCTCTGTGTGCTATTCCATAGACACTATTCCCTGTGTGCTATATTTTTTGCTAAAATTATCTTGGGGACCCCTCTAAGTCTATTACTTGTCATCTCCCAGCCCCCCCAAATTGAGCATTGATTTCCTTCCTGTGCACTATTCCATACACACTATTAATTTGATACACACTATCAAATTACAGACCCATTTCAAATCTCCCATTTATGTCTAAGATTTTAGAAAATATTTTGTCTGCTCAGTTCTGTTTCTACTTACAAGAGACTTTCTACTTGATCTAATTAAAATCACTAATGTTGTGTTGTAGAGTTCTGATTAGATAGAGAACTTGAGTCTTGTAGGTTTTAGAGTGCAGCTTAGTGGTGTTTCCTCACCCAGGTTTTGGTTTCGATTCCAAGCTGCAGCAGGATGGTGAAGAGGGCGAGGGTAGTAATGGGCGTGCCCCAGGTGAACAGATCCACGTCCGAGTCAGCGTACGCCTGGGATACAGCCCAAAAATAAAACTGATCAAACACCACCACCACGTAACAAGCTGAAATATATATGAATAATGTACTCACAAAGTAGGGGATGAAGAAACAGATGAGACTTTGATAAATAGCATCAATCATATTCATCCAGAACATGTACGGCTTATATTCCTGAAATAAATAAATTATAATAATAATTGTAAATAAAAAAATAAAAAAAATGTTTTTATATACATATACACATTATGTATAGTCCCAATTACATTTAGAAATTAAAGTGGCAAATACCGTTGACTGCCTAAGCAAATACAGGAAGCCCTGATTGGTGTTCTAAGCATAGGAATCTGGTTAAATTCTCTGCAGATTTAAAGGCCAAAACTAAGAAACTGGAAGCAAGATGATGTGAATCAAATCTGGTAAAGATTTGACAAAATTTGGAGGACTTATGTGACCAATTTTAGCATGTTGTTGCAACATTTGACCAGTAGGTAGCGTTAGGAAGCAAGAAATTTGTTGCATAGCCTCGGGTCATAATTCTAAAAGGCGCTTACTAAGCTGTGTTAGTGTGCAATGTCGTTTGTGAAATACAGCCTCAGTTCCTGTTTGCCAACGTCCGGTTTGTTGGCCAGTTACAGACTTGTCCATGTGGGTATTAAAAAGACTACAATTTTGGTGTTGGTTGAACATAATTTGTAGGAGGAGTAGCACAAAATTTGTAGGAGTAGATTTTGTTAAATAATAATAAAAACAAACAAAAAAAAGATACTGCCACAGGATCGAGGGAAATTCTTTTCGAGCAGCAGTTAATGAGAATTTAGCAGTGCCTGTTCCTTTTTTAATCAGGCGGTGTGGTGTTGTTACACTGCTATGAGGTTACCTTATTGTGTTGTGGTTCTGGACTAATAAAGTCAGCAGAAGCACACAGGGAACAGTTGTACAGCGGCAGATCCAGGTTAATTGCTCAGTGTTGAACGATCGCAGCATTCACCATGTGATTACTTGAGCTTAATGATCCCACATAGTCAAAGCTCTGGCGGGGTAATGGGGGGGGGCTGGGGCATGGGACTTTGAGAAAGAGGTGGGGGAGCTCAGAGAAAGGGGGTAACAAAAAGGGGTGGTAACATTGAGAAACTTTACCAACATTGAGGGGGAGCTCAGAGAAAAGTGGGGAACTTGAAAAAAGGTAACTTGGAGAGATAAAGAAGAGAACTCGAGAAAGAGTTGAGGGAACTCTAAGAGAAATGAAGTGCCTTAGAGAAAGGTGGGGGACCCACAGACAAGAGGGAACTCCGAGGGGATACTATGAGAAGAGGTTGAAACTAGGAGACAAGGGAACTTGTGGTGATTTTTTCAAAAGAGGGGGCTCCGAGACAAGGGGGAATTCATTGAGGGGGTAACTCTGAAAAAAGTGAGGAAAGTTTGAATCCAGCTGAATCGGGGCCTCAGTCTTACACTGCTCATGTTTTGATTGTATTATTTTGTGTCCAAATGTACAACAGCAGCCACTTTTTCACAGCTAAACTCCAGCATGTGCTCTGTAGAGTTGTAGTCTCCCTCAGGACTTGGATACGCCCTCTGGCTCATGTGCAGATGGCACGCTGCCCAGCTGCTGCTTTCACCCCGAGCCTCGATTCATTACAGCAAACATGTTTCCATCACAGAACCGAAGCAAACTTATGCAAAACAACTGCTCCTGTTTCCACACGCTGGAAATCATCTGCCAAAACCCCCTAACCGCAATTTATCTGCAGAAACACAACTACATCCTGCTGATGACAGACAACCTGGTGGTTAGCTAATGTACCACTGCTGCTTGGTAACGGTAACTCATAGCTGAGATATAAAATTCTATATCAAATTAGTTTATAGTTAAACACGGGTATAAAATGGATTCCAGCATCAGGCTACACTGTTTAGAGGAAGGAACTCGAGGCCCATTGATTATCAAATTAGACTAATTAATGAAGCACCAGGATTAGACAAAATCTAGTGAATAGTAACAAGTCTGTCCACCAGCCTGGGACACGTTAGAAGTCATGCGTACCTCCGAGTTCTGTCCGTTCATATAGAGCTGAGGTAGTTCCTGCAGGGTCTCCGCGGATACATCTTTATCCAACGTGCCGGTGATGAGCTGCGGGAATGCTGAGAACATCAGGTTGAAGAAGATCAGATACCACTGATCGACCATGGCTGAGCCCGAGAATCCGCAGTAGAACTGATACCAGAAAATAAGCGCCACAAACATCTGGGCAGAAGACAAATACAAGATCAGGATGAACGTGATAAGCAATGCATCTCCATCACAAAAAGAACACATCATTACTGAGGTGTACTGAGGTGTCCACACAAACTTCTTCGAAAGAACTAAGGCTCAGCGAAGTAAAAATTTTTTTTTTATCAGCCAGGTGTGGAATGATGAACCACATTCAAGTGGCAGTAGGTAACTTTTTCATTTGACCAAACAAGTCTGGAATTTGAAAGGTTTCAGGTGGTTTCATCGTTGGTTTATCTCGTCTATAGTGATTCTTCTAACATTATGGCATGAAATAAATCAACTTTAAGCTACCTGGCTCTAAAAACACCAAACAAGTCAATGTCACAAGAAGATGAGCTTGCAAATATCAAGATTTCAAGCAGATGGCATTAGCCAACATTAACATTTTATCAACTATATAGGAGGCTAAGCCTTGTTAGCTAAAACTAGCTAGAAGTATCAAGCTAGGGTTAAAACGTAGAGATAGTTAGCATATTACGATTCGCTACTTTTATCAGTGAATTATATTTTGATAACTTGGGTAATTAGCTAGTAGGTTTGTCTCATATTTTGGTGTCTATGAATCAGCTTTAATTTGAATAAGTTAGCTAGATAGCTTAGCTGTTCCTTTAATGGATCACTAAATGTAAAAGTTTAGCTGCTGCGTGTATAGTGATAACAGCAGAAATGAACCCGTGGCTGCTTACAGCGTTTTTGTAGAAGAAGTAGAGGATCATGTTGGCCAGCCGAGAGTAGCACCAGTGTCCATGAACCAGGAGGAGCTTCTGCAGGTACTGAAAGCGAGGAAGAGCAAAATCGCTGGCCATCACTGCCTGCACACACAGCGAGAGAACGTTAATCAGCATGACACTCCAACAGACACGTGCATGTTACTGCATTTATCCTTCACGTTCAGCACTGAATTCGACCAATAAATAAAGAGGAAAACGAATGTGTGTGAGGACGAAGTAATGCATCCAAACGCACCAGGGCTCTACAGGATTAAACGGAGATCAGGTTGTAATGCAGAAAAGTGTATTAATCATGTACACTGTGCTTAGTGGGAGGAGGAAGTGAAGGACTAAACCACCAGCACCAATCCATTTAGCAAGACAGAGTCCATTTCAAGTGAAGATAAAGTGATGAGCAGATGTTCTCACAGAGCTAAAGCTCAGCAACCCACATCCACCCCCCACCTGCAGGCTTAATTAGTGCTTTTATTTATTCATATAAACATCTGCACCTGTGTTCAGAACACACCCTCTGTCAAAGAGGCATGACAGGTATTGAAACGTGGGAGGGCAGGTAGCGCCAGGAAGGACATCAGATACCATCAATTGCCCAGTGCAAAGTGAGGCGTGTGATGTACAAACGCTAAAAGGTTAAATGTAAATGAAAATATAAAGTTAAATGTAAAGTATCATGTATTCAGTGCAAATTAGAATGTGTAGAGTTTGTGTAAAATATACATTGTAAAGAGTAATAAAATGTAAAATATGAAGTGTAAAGGGTAATAAATTAAGTGTAAAATATAAAAAGTAAAGAATAATAATTTAAGTGTAAAATATGAAGTGTAAAGGATAAGTTTACTGTAAAATATGAAGTGTAAAGGGTAATAAATTAAGTGTAAAATATGAAGTGTAAAGAATAATAAGTTTACTGTAAAACATGAAGTGTAAAGGGTAATAAATTACAGTTGTGTTCAAAATTATTCAACCCCCACTGAAATTGATTGTTTTGGTCGGTTTGACATTGATTATGATCATTCAGTCATCCTGCTTACAATTAAATCAAAGAGGCACGTGTAGGTCAGACAAATATAACATAACATTTATAATGAAATAACCACAAATGTCTTTTCTGAGCTCACATCATTATCAGTTTTATTCAACCCCCAAGTGACATTCAATCCTAGTACTTAGTACAACATCCTTTTACAGTTATAACAGCTTTGAAACGTGAAGCATAGCTTGACACAAGTGTCTTGCAGCGATCTACGGGTATCTTCGCCCATTCATCATGTGCAAAAGCCTCGAGTTCAGTCACATTCTAAGGCTTGCGCACTGCAACTGCTTTCTTTAAGTCCCACCAGAGGTTCTCAATCGGATTTAAGTCTGGTGACTGCGATGGCCACTTCAAAATGTTCCAGCCTTTAATCTGCAACCATGCTCTAGTGGACTTGGAGGTATGCTTGGGATCATTGTCCTGTTGAAAGGTCCAACGTCTTCCAAGCCTCAGGTTTGTGACGGACTGCATCACATTGTCATCCAATATCTCCTGGTACTGAAGAGAATTCATGGTACCTTGCACACGCTGAAGCTTCCCAGTACCTGCAGAAGCAAAACAGCCCCAAAGCATGATTGACCCCCCGCCATGCTTCACAGTAGGCAAGGTGTTCTTTTCTTCATAGGCCTTGTTCTTCCTCCTCCAAACATAGCGTTGATCCATGGGCCCAAACAGTTCTAATTTTGTTTCATCAGTCCACAGAACACTATCCCAAAACTTCTGTGGTTTGTCCACATGACTTTTGGCATACTGCAGTCGACTCTTCTTATTCTTTGGGGACAGCAAGGGGTGCGCCTGGGAGTTCTGGCATGGAGGCCTTCATTACGCAGGTGCGCCGTATTGTCTGAGCAGAAACTTCAGTACCCACATCTGACAAATCTTTTCTCAGTTCCTCAGCAGTCACACGGGACTTTTCTCCACTCTACGCTTCAGGTAGCGCACAGCAGTCGAAGTCAGCATCTTCTTTCTGCCACGACCAGGTAGCGTTTCAACAGTGCCCTTTGCCTTGAATTTGCGAATGATGCTTCCTATGGTGTCTCTTGGTATGTTTAACATCTTTGCAATCTTCTTATAGCCATTGCCCTTCCTGTGAAGAGTAATCACCTGTTCTCTTGTCTTCCTGGACCATTCTCTTGACCTCACCATGTTTGTAACCACACCAGTAAATGTCTAGAAGGAGCTGAGTATCACAGTCATTTTAAAGCTGCCTAATTGGTGCTTATTAGGCTTTATTGCTGCTCCCTGATATCCACAGGTGTTTTCAATACCTGATTGAAAACACTTCATTGAACCTCTGTTCTTCAGAGTGGTAGTCTTTAAGGGGTTGAATAATTATGTCAATGAAGAATTCACAAAAGAAACATTTACTACTGTATTACAAAACTAATTGATGTCATTTTAGTTGCATATGGTTCTTTAAGAAGTCCTTGTAGGATTTCATTCTGAATACAATTACAAATGTACACTAAATTCCCTAAAACCATTTACAGCATTGGGGGTTGAATAATTTTGAACACAACTGTAAGTGTAAAATATTAAGTGTAAAGGGTAAAGCATAAAAGGAAGAATAAAAAAAGAAACGTTGGAGGATGGTGTAAAATATTAACTGTAAAATATAAAGTGCAAAGATAAAAACGTAGAGGCCAAAGCGTAAAGCAAAAAGCACAGGTTGATTCAGATAAGAAAAAGTTTGAAGGCTATCATTTAAATGTATAAAACAATAAAATATAAAGTGCAACATGTAAATGCTAAAGCGAAAAACCTTACGTACTGCAAACGTGTAAAAAGTGTAACAATGATAACCAATCAAAGTGTAACAATGTAAACTGTAAAATAAAAAAGTAAAGTAAAAGTGTAAAATATATGAAAGATAATATGTAAAAATATAAAGTGGAACGTAAATGATAAAGTGCAAAATGTAAAGTTTAGTGTCAAGCATATAATTATATTAGATTTAACTAAACAGAGATCATGCAGTAATTATAAAATAATGTGCACAGAGCCAAGTATATAAAGTATAAAATGTAAAGTACAAAACGTAAAGGAAAATGTTTATATACAAACTGTTACATGGAAATGAAAAAGTAAAAATGTAAAGTATAAAGTGTAAATGTGTGAAGGGGAAAATGCAGATTTTAACAGTAAAAGGCTAAAAGGTAACGTATAAAGTGTATAAAATTTTAAACTTTTACAGTGTATGATGTAAAGTGTAAGCATTTATAGCACTCTTTATGGAATACAGCACAGCTGTAAATGAACATCTCAGACATCACACTGAGGAAACACACATTCTCAGGACCTCCAAACTAAAATAGAGTTCAAGCCCAAACGTTTCTTATTTGATGGAGCGGAAAGAGTGAGTGAGCGTTATGGATGGACGGCTGAGTGGATGTTTGATTGTTTAAGTAGATGGCTGGATGGATGGATGGATGGATGGATGAATGGGTAAGTGGACGTATGGTTGGTGAGCGAGGCTGAGAAAAATTTGATGTAGAAACTGATACCTAAAGATCCATAAATGTTTCATTAAATTTGGCACTGAGAGTAAGATGAAGTGAAGTGGTGTGAGATGATATGAGGTGGTGGGGTGAGGGAGAGGGACAGGGTGGAATGATGGAGTGAGATGGTCTGAGATACAATGAGGTGGAATGATATGGAGTGAGGTGGGATGAGATAGATTAAGAGAAAGAATAAACAGTTTTGCTTTGCTGGATATCTCCTCCTCTCCCTCTTCCCTCAGCTCTGTACTTACCTGCATGCCCTCCTGCCCCGAGATACCCACACCAACATCTGCCACCTGGATCATACTGACGTCGTTAGCCCCATCACCTAGAGAGAGCAAGACAGAGTAGAAGAGATAGATAGAGAGAGAGAGAGAGAGAGAGAGAGAGAGAGAGAGAGAGATTATAACAATAATAAAATAAAGACACATGGAGGGGTCTAGACAGAACTTTCACAAGAATCACAAACTAGTGAGGGCGGAGTCTCAGTGTCTACTGTCTTCTTCTTCTTCTTTCGGCTGCACCCATTAGTGGTTGCCACAGCGGATCATCCGTCTCCATACCACCCTGTCCTCAACATCTGCCTCTGTCACACCAACTACCTGCATGTCTTCCCTCACCACATCCATGAACCTCCTCTTTGGCCTTCCTCTTTTCCTCCCTCCTGGTGGCTCCATCCCCAGCATCTACCAATATAATTCATGTCCCTCCTCTGCACATGTCCAAACCATCTCAATCTCACCTCCCTCACCTTGTCACCAAAACATCCTACATGCGCTGTCCCTCTAATAAACTCATTTCTAATCTTGTCCATCCTCGTCACTCCCAACGAAAACCTTAACATCTTCAGCTCTGCTACCTCCAGCTAGACCTCCTGTCTTTTACTCAATGCCACTGTCTCTAAACCATACAACATCGCAGGTCTCACCACAGTCCTATAAACTTTCCGTTTCATTCTTGCAGATACCCTACTATCACAAATCACTCCTGTCACTCTTCTCCACCACTCCACCCTGCCTGCACTCTTTTCTTTACTTCTCTAACACACTCTCCATTACTTTGCACTGTTGACCCCAGGTACCTGAACTCCTCCACCTTTTCCAGCTCTTCTCCTGCAACCGCATCACTTCACTGCCCTCCTCTCATTCACACACATGTACTCTGTCTTACTCCTACTGACTTTCATTCCCCTTCTCTCCAGCGCATATCTCCACCTCTCCAGGCTCTTCTCAACCTGCTCCCTACTCTCACCACAAATCACAATATCATCCAAACATCATAGTCAGGAGACTCCTGTCTGACCTCGTCCGTCAACCTGTCCATCACCACTTCAAACAGGAAAGGGCTCAGGGCCGATCCTTGATGCAGTCCAACCTTCACCCTGAACCAGTCTGTCGTACCTACTGCACACTTCACTGCCGTCACACTGTCCTCATACATGTCCTGCACCACCCTCACACACTGACACACCTGACTTCCTCATACAATACCACAACTCCTCTCTTGGCACCCTGTCGTACGCTTTTTCTAAATCCACAAATACACAATGCAATTCCTTCTGTCCTTCTCTATACTTCTCCATCAACATCCTCAAAGCAAATAAGGCATCTGTGGTGCTCTTCCTCGGCATGAAACCATACTGTTACATGGAAATGAAAAGTAAAATGTAAAGTACAAAACGTAAAGGAAAATGTTTATATACAAACTGTTACATGGAAATGAAAAGTAAAATGTAAAGTACAAAACGTAAAGGAAAATGTTTATATACAAACTGTTACATGGAAATGAAAAGTAAAATGTAAAGTACAAAACGTAAAGGAAAATGTTTATATACAAACTGTTACATGGAAATGAAAAGTAAAATGTAAAGTACAAAACGTAAAGGAAAATGTTTATATACAAACTGTTACATGGAAATGAAAAGTAAAATGTAAAGTACAAAACGTAAAGGAAAATGTTTATATACAAACTGTTACATGGAAATGAAAAGTAAAATGTAAAGTACAAAACGTAAAGGAAAATGTTTATATACAAACTGTTACATGGAAATGAAAAGTAAAATGTAAAGTACAAAACGTAAAGGAAAATGTTTATATACAAACTGTTACATGGAAATGAAAAGTAAAATGTAAAGTACAAAACGTAAAGGAAAATGTTTATATACAAACTGTTACATGGAAATGAAAAGTAAAATGTAAAGTACAAAACGTAAAGGAAAATGTTTATATACAAACTGTTACATGGAAATGAAAAGTAAAATGTAAAGTACAAAACGTAAAGGAAAATGTTTATATACAAACTGTTACATGGAAATGAAAAGTAAAATGTAAAGTACAAAACGTAAAGGAAAATGTTTATATACAAACTGTTACATGGAAATGAAAAGTAAAATGTAAAGTACAAAACGTAAAGGAAAATGTTTATATACAAACTGTTACATGGAAATGAAAAGTAAAATGTAAAGTACAAAACGTAAAGGAAAATGTTTATATACAAACTGTTACATGGAAATGAAAAGTAAAATGTAAAGTACAAAACGTAAAGGAAAATGTTTATATACAAACTGTTACATGGAAATGAAAAGTAAAATGTAAAGTACAAAACGTAAAGGAAAATGTTTATATACAAACTGTTACATGGAAATGAAAAGTAAAATGTAAAGTACAAAACGTAAAGGAAAATGTTTATATACAAACTGTTACATGGAAATGAAAAGTAAAATGTAAAGTACAAAACGTAAAGGAAAATGTTTATATACAAACTGTTACATGGAAATGAAAAGTAAAATGTAAAGTACAAAACGTAAAGGAAAATGTTTATATACAAACTGTTACATGGAAATGAAAAGTAAAATGTAAAGTACAAAACGTAAAGGAAAATGTTTATATACAAACTGTTACATGGAAATGAAAAGTAAAATGTAAAGTACAAAACGTAAAGGAAAATGTTTATATACAAACTGTTACATGGAAATGAAAAGTAAAATGTAAAGTACAAAACGTAAAGGAAAATGTTTATATACAAACTGTTACATGGAAATGAAAAGTAAAATGTAAAGTACAAAACGTAAAGGAAAATGTTTATATACAAACTGTTACATGGAAATGAAAAGTAAAATGTAAAGTACAAAACGTAAAGGAAAATGTTTATATACAAACTGTTACATGGAAATGAAAAAGTAAAAATGTAAAGTATAAAGTGTAAATGTGTGAAGGGGAAAATGCAGATTTTAACAGTAAAAGGCTAAAAGGTAACGTATAAAGTGTATAAAATTTTAAACTTTTACAGTGTATGATGTAAAGTGTAAGCATTTATAGCACTCTTTATGGAATACAGCACAGCTGTAAATGAACATCTCAGACATCACACTGAGGAAACACACATTCTCAGGACCTCCAAACTAAAATAGAGTTCAAGCCCAAACGTTTCTTATTTGATGGAGCGGAAAGAGTGAGTGAGCGTTATGGATGGACGGCTGAGTGGATGTTTGATTGTTTAAGTAGATGGCTGGATGGATGGATGGATGAATGGGTAAGTGGACGTATGGTTGGTGAGCGAGGCTGAGAAAAATTTGATGTAGAAACTGATACCTAAAGATCCATAAATGTTTCATTAAATTTGGCACTGAGAGTAAGATGAAGTGAAGTGGTGTGAGATGATATGAGGTGGTGGGGTGAGGGAGAGGGACAGGGTGGAATGATGGAGTGAGATGGTCTGAGATACAATGAGGTGGAATGATATGGAGTGAGGTGGGATGAGATAGATTAAGAGAAAGAATAAACAGTTTTGCTTTGCTGGATATCTCCTCCTCTCCCTCTTCCCTCAGCTCTGTACTTACCTGCATGCCCTCCTGCCCCGAGATACCCACACCAACATCTGCCACCTGGATCATACTGACGTCGTTAGCCCCATCACCTAGAGAGAGCAAGACAGAGTAGAAGAGATAGAGAGAGAGAGATTATAACAATAATAAAATAAAGACACATGGAGGGGTCTAGACAGAACTTTCACAAGAATCACAAACTAGTGAGGCGGAGTCTCAGTGTCTACTGGCTTCCACTACTCTTTCCCATAACTTCATGGTGTGACTGATCAACTTAATTCCCCTGTAGTTACTGCAGGTCTGCACATCTCCTTTATGCTTAAAGATCGGTACCAGCACACTCTTCTCCATTCCTCAGGCATCTTCTCACCTTCCAAAATCCTGTTAAACAATCTGGTCAAAACCCACTGCCATCTCTCCTAAACATCTCCACGCTTCTACCGGTATGTCATCTGGTCCAACCGACTTTCCACTCTTCATCCTCTTAATCGCTGCTCTCACTTCCTCCTTACTAATCCTATCTACATCCTGCTTCACCAACTCCACATCATCCAACCTTCTCTCTCTGATTTTCCTCATTCATCAGCTGCTCAAAATACTCCTCCACCTTCTCAACACACTCTCCTCACTAGTCAACACATTTCCTCTCCATCCTTTACTGCTCTAACTTGCAGTACATCCTTCCCAGCTCGGTCCCTCTGCCTGGCCAATCGGTATAAATCCTTTTCTCCTTCCTTAGTGTCCAACCTCTCATACAGCTCCTCATATGCCTTTTCCTTGGCTTTCGCCACATCCCTTTTTACCTGCTGCCGCATCTCCTTGTACTCCTGCCTACTTTTCTCATCACTCTGTCTATCCCACTTCTGTTTTGCCAACCACTTTCTCCTTATGCTCTCCTGCACTTCCTCATTCCACCACCACGTCTCCTTGTATTGCTTTCTATTTCCAGATGTCACACCAAGTACTTTTCTAGCTGCCTCCCTCATCACTCCTGCAGTAGTTGCCCAATCATCCAGCACCTCTTCACCACCACCGAGCTCCTGTCTGACCTCTTCCCTGAACCTCACACTACACTCTTCCTCCTTCAGTTTCCACCATCTTATTCTTCTTTCAGTCCTCACTCTCCTCCTCTTCTTCTTCACCTCCAAAACCATCCTACAGACCACCATCCGATGCTGTCTAGCTACACTGTCCCCTGCCAACACCTTACAGTCTCAATCTCCTTCAGGTTGCATCTCCTGCATAGCACATAGTCCACCTGTGTGCACCTTCCTCCACTCTTATCGTCACCCTATGATCCTCCTTCTTCTTAAAATAAGTGTTCACCACTGCCATTTCCATCCTTTTAGCAAAATCTACCACCATCTGCCCTTCCACATTCCTCTCCTTAAAACCATACCTACCCATCACCTCCTCATCACCTCTGTTCCCTTCACCTACATGCCCATTAAAGTCTGCCCCAATCACCAATCGTTCTTTCCTAGGTACACCATCTACCACTTCATCTAATTCACTCCAGAATCTTTCCTTCTCCTCCATCTCACAGCCAACTTGTGGAGCATAGGCACTGATGACATTTATCATCATCCTTCAACTTCCACCTTCACGATCATCACCCTATCAGAAACTCTCTTCACCTCCACTACACTCTTACTGTACTCTTCCTTCAGAATCACCCCTACACCATTTCTCTTTCCATCCACACCATGATAAAACAGTTTAAATCCACCTCCAATGTTCCTGCTCTTACTCCCTTTCCACTTGGTCTCCTGAACACACAACATATCTGCCTTTCTCCTCTCCATTATATCAGCTATCTCTCTCCCTTTACCAGTCATAGTACCAACATTTAAAGTACCAACCCGAACCTCCACTCTCCTACACTGCTCCTTTCCCTGCCGTCTCTGTAGACGTCTTCCTCCTCTCCTTCTCCTCCTTCAGCCAACAGTAGCCCAATTTCCACCGGTACCCTGTCGGCTAACGATACCTGTGGCGGTCGTTGTTTCGACCGATCCGGTATGAAATTCTCATTTGTGATCCACATATTTGATTTGGGACGTTTTTACGCTGGATGCCCTTCCTAACACAACCCTCCCCATTTACCCGGGCTTGGGACCGGCACTAAGAGTGCACTGGCTTGTGCATCCATAATGGCTGGGGTTTCGGCGTCTACTGTACTGAAGGGTAATGACTGAAAATAAATGCTGCACAGACCGAGTGTTAAAAACCCTGTGGCTAAATAACAAACTACGCTGGATGGATGGATGGATATTAATAAATATTGTTTCATCTATTATATCCATACCCAACCCTTCCTGTCTTATTTTGAATACATATTTTATATTTTTATATTCTATTCCTATCTACATGTAAATTCTTCAGTAGTGGACACTGGTAAAAAGCATTTCACTACATGTCACTAAACAATGTTACAGTTACAGTCGTGAACATTCACAGCCCTGCAGTTTAGCTAACTGACTAGCTGCAGCAAGAGGACATTTGCATATTAATGAATATTCCTGACCATTGATGCCTTTATCATTGCGTAGACGTTACGATTTGTTCTTCTTTAAAAGTTTTGTGTTTCTCTGAAAAAGCGACGTTCTAAAGCAGGAAGTAAACACAGAACGAGCACATAAAATCTGCACTCCGTGCCCTGAATAACGGCGTGATACAATGGCACCTGGATGCAAGTGAAGGTCAAGCAAGGACAACGAAACAATCGCTGTTTATGCTGCGCCGCCGGACCCATTCATCTCGCTGGCTTTTGAAGTGCTGGCCAGGATATTGTTCTGAGAGACACTTTAGTGTGTAAGAAATAAAACACACTCAGACTCATGCTGTTATTGGAAATTAATCAACGATCGTGATGGAACGATGGAGTTACTGTTACCACACACTCACACACACTGATTATGGTCCTACACCAGCACGTCTCAGAGGGATACAGTAGTATGAAGACACAGAGCGCTACAGAGCGTTAACAGAACGTTCACATTTACGTCTCAACGCGTCACCCATCTATGGCTGAGGAGGCCGAGTGAGATGGAATAAGATGGAGAGAGAGGAAATGAGATGTACTGAGATTTATATAGATGGAGTGAAAAGAAATGAGATGAAGTGAGATGAAATGAGGTTGGGTGAGATGGAGTGAGATAGAATGAGATAGAGTGGGATGAAATATGATGGAGTGAGAAGAAATGAGATGAAGTGAGATGAAATGAGGTGGAGTGAGATAAAGTGAGATGGAATAAAATGGTGTGAGTTTGAATGAGATGGAGTGAGATGAAGTGAGGTAGAATGAGATGGAGTGAGATGAAGTGAGATGGATTGAGATTAATATAGATGAAGTAAGAATAAATGAGATGAAGTGAGATGAAATGAGGTGGGGTGAGATGGAGTAAGATAGAATGAGATGGAGTGAGAAGAAGTGGGATGGAGTGAGATGAAGTGAGACTGAGTGAGATGGAGTGAGATGAAATAAGATGGAGTGAGCTGGAATTAGTTGGAGTGAGTCTAGTGAGATGGAATAAGGTGGAGGAGATAAAATGAGATGGAGTGATATGGAGTGAGATGAAGTGAGGCCGAGTGAGATGGAGTGAGATAGAACAAGTTAGAGTGAGATGAAATAAGATGGAGTGACAAGAAATGGGATGAATTGAGATGAAGTAAGATGGAATGAGACCGAGTGAGATGGAATAAGATGAAGTGAGATAGATTAAAATTCATTGAGATGGAGTGAGAAGAAATGAGATAAAGTGAGATTAAATGAGGTGGGGTGAGATAGAGTGAGATAGAATGAGATGGAATGAGATGAAATATGATTGGGTGAGAAGAAATGGGATGGATTGAGATAATTAAGATGGAGTGAGAAGAAATGAGGTTGGGTGAGATGGAGTAAGATGGAATGAGGTGGAGTGAGATAAAGTGAGATGGATGGTGTAAAGTAGAATGAGATGGAGTGAGATGAAGTGAGGTAGAATGAGATGGAGTGAGATGGTGTGAGGTAGAATGAGATTAAGTGAAATTAAGTGAGGTAGAATAAGATGGAGTGAGATGAAGTGAGAAGAAATGAGATGGAGTGAGATAAAGTAAGATGTAATAAGGTGGAGTGAGAGAAAGTGAGGTAGAATGAGGGTGGATTGAAACAGTGTGTATTGTTAAAGCTCACCTATTGCCAAGGTCATGACCTTGAGCTTGTTGCGCACCAGTTTGACCACCATGCTCTTCTGCAGTGGTGTGGATCGACAGCACAGCACCGACCTGCAGCTCCGAGCTACAGCCAGGAACTTTTCCTCCAGACTCTTATCCAGAGCATAAGCCAGCGTGCGACCATCAATCACCAACCCCAGCCGATGAACCAGGTTTAAGCCCGAGGGGGCGGAGCCTGAGCCTGGAGTCAGGAAGTGCACACTGGTGTAGTCCTGCTGGACAAGTCGCGTTGTGAGAGGGTCTGACGAGGAACTGCACAGGAACTTAGCCTGGATGTAGTGTAGGCTTTCATCAAGTAGAACAGCACAGGCCTCCTGAGAAACACCACACACACACACACACACACACACACACAGAGTGAAATCTCAGCAACTGTACTGAATGAAGATGTTTAATAAATATAGTAGATAAACCAAGAAACATCTGGATAAGAACTGCAGCTGTGCAGTAGATCGGCTCATAAATGCAGGAAACTATCCTGGTCATTTCAAACCCGTCTCTACAGCTCTCACAAACGTCTCTACAGCTCCCACAAACATCTCTACAACTCTCATCTTTTTCTCTTTTTCACTTCAAAAGAAGATCTCCTGCTGAGGATCTACATGTTCTCTGCTCAGAGAGGAAGGAAGGGTGGACCATCAAAGCAGCCAGGTCTGTTCCAGCAGCTCAAGGAAATTTCCATGATGAACAGATGATTCGAGACCTGAACTTCAACCAAAACCTCAGATGGAGGACCTGCATAACAAACTCAATGACCCATAAAGTCCAAAGGCAAACCCTGATCTCTGGACTCTGACTGGTCAGGAGGTGTTGATTGTAGTGTAGGTTTAGATTAATGTCCCTGCTCCAAACTGGGATAGTTTCCATAGTAACTCTGGAGATGTTTGCTGAAGGGGATGTTTATGGAACATGTGTGGAAGGAATCTCCAGTGTTAGAGTGAAGTCTGTATACACACACACACACACACACACACACACACACACACACACACACACACACACAGTATTATACTTTGTTATACCTTAATACACTCTCTCACACACACACACACACACACACACACACACACACACACACTGTATTATACTCTGTTATACCATAATATACTGTCTCTCTCTCTCTCTCTCTCTCTCTCTCTCTGTCTCTCTCTCTGTCTCTCTCTCTCTGTCTCTCTGTCTCTCTCTCTCTCTCTCTGTCTCTCTCTCTCTCTCTCTCTCTCACACACACACACCCACAGTATTTTACTGTTATACCGTAATACATTAGGAATAGGAATGTTCTCCCATTCTTGTCTAATACAGGCTTCTAGTTGCTCAACTGTCTCAGGTCTTCTTTGCATCTTCCTCTTTATGATGCGTCAAATGTTTTCTATGGGTGAAAGATCTGGACTGCAGGCTGGACATTTCAGTACCCGGATCCTTCTTCTACACAGCCATGATGATGTAATTGATGCAGTATGTGGTTTGGCATTGTCATGTTGGAAAATACAAGATCTTCCCTGAAAGAGACAACTTCTGGATGGGAGCATATGTTGTTCTAGAACTTGGATATACCTTTCAGCATTGATGATGCCTTTCCAGATGTGTAAGCTGCCCATGCTACACACACTCATGAACCCCATACCATCAGAGATGCAGGCTTCTGAACTGAGCGCTGAGAACAACCTGGGTTGTCCTTGTCCTCTTTAGTCCAGATGACATGGCGTCCCAGTTTTCCAAAAAGAACTTCACATTTTGATTCGTCTGACCACAGAACAGTTTTCCACTTTGCCACAGTGCATTTTAAATGTAAAATATTATACTGTAATACACACACACACACACACTATTACACTATGTAGTATACTGTAATAAACACACTATTACACTGTTACTGTAATATACACACTATTACACTATGTATTATACTGTAATAAACACTATTACACTGTATTATACTGTAATACACTCACACTATTACACTGTTACTATGATATACACACTATTACACTATTATACTGTAATACACTCACACTATTACACTGTTACTATAATATACACACTATTACACTGTATTATACTGTAATACACTCACTATTACACTGTTACTATAATATACACACTATTACACTATGTATTATACTGTAATACACACACACAATTAAAACCAGTTGTTCTTTTCCTGTTGTGTCTGCAGGAAGTTACAGCTCTACCTCTGCCATGTAAATCTGTATGTAATATTTCCATGTGTAGGTGTGAAAAGCTCATACAGATGTATCCAAAAAGGTTCAAAGTACTACAAAGTATTCCATCAGAACACTAAAACTAAACACACTGCTGGAGAAGTTAGCTAGACTAGTTAGCTAAACGGTATCACACTTAGTGACTTTCCTAGCATTACAATCAGTATTAGCATTAGAATTAGCGGTACCTGGGAGTCAGCGTTGAGCGTGATGATTTCCTCCTCGGGATCCAGCAGTTTGCAGCTGTACGCGATGTTGATGGCCGTTTCCTGTTTGTCACCCGTCAGCACCCAGATCTGAAGCCCCGCCTTCCTCAGAGCAGCGATGGTCTCGGGTACGCCGTCCTGCAACCGGTCCTCGACCCCTGTCGCCCCTGACAACCGTGCAAGAACACAATTCAAACATAGACATTCACTCGTCCAGCATTTCATTTAGCAGTGTTAGCTTTGCCAACCGATTACAGTAATCACAGAACTCCAGGCATATAGCCCAATAATAGCAATTAGCCATCATTAGCATTAAATGATGTTCATGTAGCCAAGATTGCTAATGCTAGCAAGCTAATTAGCACTTAGGACACTGCTAAGACCTCTGAAATGCAAGGAACCCGCTAACATTCCATAAACTGTAACAATAGGCGAACCAGAAGACTAGTAAACTACCGTGTACCTAGCACGAGGATCGTCTGTCTTCAGGATCATTTTTCCATCGTGTGAATTAACTACCAAGCTAGTGAACACAATGCTAACTAATAGACCCAAGATCTTTTACATAAACGAAACAAGCTGTGAGAGAAGGATATGTGTTCGCCTGTATACACACTATCTAGCATCAAGCTAATCAAGTTATTTAGTAAAACGGTAATCAGGGGTGCTACAAATCCTTTATTCATTTATTGCACTGTTAACCAGTTATCAACATTAAGATGAGATTTTCTGCACTTCCTGCTCCGTGTTAGCTCGAAGTCTCAATCCCGATATTAGCATTGCTGTGTTAGCAGGTAGCTAGTGTTAGCCTCAGGTTAGCCACAGGAAAAAGGAGAGAATGGCAGAGCAGCAGATGAGAAGATGAAGCTCTGACCTAGCAGGTGAAGATCGGTCTCCAGCCGCAGCGCCGACTCAAACAGCAGCTCCTCTCTGCCCTGGATGGCCGTTTCAGCCTCCAGGTGGCGCCGCAGCCAGCAGGCATACTCTTCCTTACTGAGGACCTGGAACACAAACCAATTGTCATGACAACCAGAAAAAAAAAACACAATCACAGACAAGCGTATCAGTGAAATATCGCCAGGCCGTACAGCATGCTGATCAGAGTTCAAAACAAGGGAGAAAAGAGACACAGTGAAAGAGTGAGAGATAAAGAGAAAGAGAGAATTAAAGAGAAGGGCAAAGAGGAAAGGAGACAGAATGATGGATAGAGAGGAAGAGAGGAAAAATAGGAGTGACAGTAAGAAAGAAAGTTGGATATCGAGAGAGAGAGAGAGAGAGAGATGGAAGTGAGGAAGAAAGATATAGAAAGGAAATGGGAGAAAGGGAGATAGAAAGAGAGAGAGAGAATGGGAGAGACAGAAAGAGGAAAGATGGAAAAAGGAAAATAAGAGAGACAGTAAAAGAGTGAGAGATGAAGAGATAAAAGAATGGGAGAGAGGGGAAAAAGAAAGATGGAGAGATGGGGGAGAGAGAGAGAGAGAGAGAGAGAGAGAGAGATGCTGCTGATGCATTGGTAACAATATTAAACCAGAATATGACATTTCACACTGAGTGCATGGTTTTTTTAGCGCTGACCGTGTTTTCGGTGCCGACTGCGTGTCCTGTATTTTTTTTTACCCCGCCCACTTTGTTCCCCCTTATTGAGTGTGGGGTTCTAGCATCTCCCATAATGCAATTCCCCCCACCAGCTCTTTAGATTGATGTATGGCATGACTGGGGGGTCTGTGTGCTTTGCCCCGGCTCGTTCACTCTGTGTGTCAGTGTATGTGAATCCTGGTGGTTCCCCCATTCATTTCTATGGATGGATTATTGCCCCCTGCCCGTCGTGTGAACGAGCGGATATGTTGTACGAGCGCAGGGCGAACGCGGGGCGAGCAGTAGAGCGTCGGATTCCCCATTCATTTTCTATGGGGACCGGAATTTCACAGAATTCCGAGCCGGTCCGGAGTTTGAGGGGCATATTGTTGTGACCCTTTTTGGTCATGTGATCGAAAACATCTGGGGGAAATAACACACCTCCCCCAAACAGGCTGCACAATTAGAGGTATCATCCGGGGCAAAAACTACGGGACGAGTTACGCCTGGAAGAATTTGCAAGATTGTAATAGTGATGGTTTTCAAACAACACGAATAAATATTCCATTTAAGAAATTTAAAAGAGAGATCATTTAGAAAGCGAGAGAGAGAGAGAGAGAGAGAGAGAGAGAGAGAGAGAGAGAGAGAGAAAGGGGTAGCGAGAAAGAGAACAAGTTTTCCGTGTTCTCCTCCTCACATCTCTGCTCACCTTCTTGGCGATACACAGGGTTCGGAGGCCGTCAGCGGCGTACAGGTTCAAGTAGTTCTGGGTTTTGAAGAGAATTTTACGTTGACGTTTTCCTTTGGAATTTTCTGGAATGAAGAAATAAATTTAAGCACAAACCACAGACACACACTCAAATATACGTACACGTATACACACACACACACACACACACACACACACACAAACAAGTTTGTGCTCCTTGAACATTCCATTCCACATTGAGTTCCCATTTGCTGGTATAATGAGCTCCACACTCCTGGGAAGATGTTCCCCTAGATGTTGTAGAGATTCATTCAGCCACAAGGGGGCGTTAGTAAAGTCAGGTACTGATGTAGGTGTGGTGAGGAGTCCTGGGGTGCAGTGAGTGTTCACATTTATCCCAAAGGTGTTCAATAGGATTGGAGGTCAATCTCAGAGGATGTTCTACTCCAATACATAGAAAGCAGATCTTCATGGAGCTGGATATGTGCACAGGGGCATGGTCATGCTGGAACAGGTTTTGTGTCTCTCAGTTCAAGTGAAGGCAAAATCTCTTGCTACTGCATCTAAAGACGTCCTGCACAATAGTGTGCCTTCAGGAACAGTTTGGAGAAGAACCACGCATGGATGGAAAATTCAGGTGTTTTTGTAGATTTCTTTGCTACAGCATATCTATGGCTTCATCACACACACACACCGCATGTAGTGAGCATAATCAGTAGCAAAATATAAACATGCACTAAGAAAAACGATTTTAAGAACATCCATCCATCAGTCTATGTACATTGATGGACAGAACAGATGGATGGTGAGATGGATTGAAAAGTCTGAAAACAAAAATACTCTAAAGAAAGAAATAATCCAGATGTTTGAGATTTTTCTTCTTTTAGTAAATATTTTTAAGTACCATAGCTTCTACTAAGCCCCACCCCCTGGCCAATCAGGTTCTTTTCTGTGCTCATGCCAGGCCCTGATTGGCTAACTTCCTTGTATAGAGTAGTTTCTGAGGGAACGTTAGCGTTCGCCTCCCCGTGTTCAGATCAGTCCGAGATGTTTGGTGTAACAGGTGACGTTTTAAAAGTCCAACATGCGAAAACCATTTTTTTAACGACTGCATCCTGACAGGAAACTCACACCAAAGCAGAGTGAGATTGTCGCTCGACACGTAGTCGCGAGTGGGCGGAAGTGTCAAACCTCCCCTTCGCCTTGCCTCGCCTCGAACCCCCCGTGATTCATCAGCAGGCTGCAGGCGTCGGCTTGCCAACACGCCGTGTTTATCAGCTCGCCTCCGCCACCTGCTTCCTACAGCAACACGACAGACCGAGAAGACCGCATCACTCAGGACCTTCTCAAAACAACGCCTAACTGTTTAGAATTTCTGGGGGAACAAATTCTGGCCGTATAAAAAAGGCATGTTCTTCATTAAAGCTCAGCTGGAAATTAATCGTTTTTTTAATATAAAATGTCAAATATTTTTTAACAATGTTTAAGTGCAACATTGAGGTGTTCCCTCACAACCACAGAGTTTCATCTGGTGTAGAAACGCACGCCTTCTCTAATGCTATAAACAACCGGGTTATGAATATGCATCGGTATGCAAATGAGGAAGTGAGCTGTGAAAACCGGGCCAGGTTTCGGGCCACGTTCAGTCTCGGTTCATTACAGATGTATTTAGCGAACCTGTCGGGATATCTTTCACCGTTACCATGACAACGACTATTTCTGTTCACTAACCTCGTTTACGTAGAATAGAACTAGCTTCTGGGGCGAAATTGAAATTTTCAGATATCATCCTGTGATGATGATTTGCATGTCAGATGTGATTGGTTCAACTTTATGTTACCATGACAACTAGCTAGTTAGCTAGAATAGAGCCAAGTTCGGCGGATAAAAGGATTTTTCCAGGGACCTGGTCGGCATCCTTTATTAATGTGTATATCAGATGTAATTGGTCCACCTTGGCCATTGGGCTGTAGGTTGCCATGACAACTACAACTTTAATCTGCGCTAACAAAGTAACTAAACAGACCGCTAGCTGGAACTGAAAAGTTCTCTGCGGTAACAAATTTCCAGATATCATGTCATCCTTTAATAATTTGCATATCAGTCCCGATTGATCTAATTTGAATTTTGTTACCATGGCGACCAAATAAAATAAATAAATAAATAAATAAAATCGATAAAACAGCTTTTGTGTTGTTCTCAAGGCTAATAACTTGTACATGTGATCTGCAAATTATAGCTAGCTATAATTATTTTTGTTGCGGTCACCATGGTAACCAAATAGGACCTCACCTCCATAACCAGTTCTGAGAGAGGTTTACTCATGTAACCGTGACGCTGTTCATTTCAGGACACATTCTTCTCATTTTAGAATTATTTGTCTGATGTCTATAATTCATGGCTCTGTTATTTAATAAGGCGACACACAGGACTACAGAATTAAGGCGGCCATGTTTGTTTTTCTGCTCCAGCGTGGAAGGCAGGTCTGTACAGTGTTTTATGTGTTCACACACTTCAAAGGAGGCGTACGGTTCTGCGTTGCCGCTTCCCTTCATGTGTATTAGCACTGGCCTGCTCTGCTTTTCCTCCATCGTCCTGTCAATGGAGTCATTGTAGAGTCTGGAGCTGCTGAACCCTGATGGGAGCTCCACCCGGGTGTGGTCACATGACCTGCTCTCGCACTTTATTTTCCAGCCACGTCAGCTTTTTAGCTCTGCGGTTCGACTTTAACATACAGTGCTGCAGATTTAGTTCGAGGGTTTTAACCAAACCAGAGTCTGAAGCCACTTGATCTGATGTGGGAGGAGCAAAACAATAAGGGGTGTGGCATTCAGCTTAAAAATATTTTAGGCAAGATTAATAAAAATACAAATAACCGTGTTTTTTTCTTAGTAACAATTTTATTTTTAAAAAGTGTTTGTTGTCAAATCTAAGAGCTTTTTACTTGACAACCCGTTAACCCAAACACCAGTGCTGACCAACCACAGATCACCACCTTTCTCACAGACCAATCATTGACCACCTTTCCCACAGACCAATCATTGACCACCTTTCCCACAGACCAATCACTGATCATAATTACTCCTGATAACCAATCACCTGCCACCACTGCCAACCAATCACTGATCTGCATTGTTCCCACCAACCAAACAATGATCACTGTTACTAAAAACCAATGGCCACCATTAACAAACCAATCACTGATCACCACCTTTTCACAAGCCAATCACTAATCACCAACGCTCCCAATAACTAATCACCTGCCACTAT